>NC_080171.1:110815882-110994392 GCF_950295315.1 Erinaceus europaeus | reverse complement strand
ATTCTCCTATAATTTGTCAATATAGTTTGTCATAATTGATTGTTAATAAGGGAGAAAAAACACAACAACCAGTATGCAGACACATAGAGGAGCTAAAAGCCACCTTTTATTTCACCTGATTGCCATTTCGCTATCGTTACATAGTCTTGAGAGTTGTATACAGAAGAGGCATACTAATGTTGAGTGATAATGTGAGTCCCAAAGCATAGAAAAGATCTGAAACTATACAGAACTGATTCTCTGACTATGATAACATTAAACTAGAAATCAATAAGGTATCCAGAAAAACCTGTAGGATCTGGAAGTTAAATCAAATAAATGCAAGGATCCCGGTTCCAGGCCCCGCTCGCCACCTGCAGGGGGGACGTTTCACTAGCTGTGAAGCAGGTCTGCTGGTATCTCTCTTCCTCTCTCTCTCTCTCCCTATCTCCCTTTCCTCTCTCAGTTTCTCTCTGTCCTATCCAATGACAACAGCGACAACAACAACAACAAAAATGGCCCCCAGGAGCAGTGCTGGCACTGATCCCTCCAGTAGCCCTGGAGGAAAAAAAATAATAAAATAAATTTAATTAAACTACAAAATAAGATGTACTTCTATAAAGTAATAAAAGTCAGGGAAATAATTAGCTTGTTAGAGCATAGAAATTGCATTCCAGGGGCCTCAGATTCAATCCTTGCTGCCACCTTATTATACCAAATCTGAGCAGTGCTGCAGTCTCCTTCCCCACCCCACCCCCAACTTTTTCATTCTTTAACTCATTAAGTACATAGAGACTAAGAAAATAAATCACAGAGAATTTTGAGAAAATTTCAAACTGAATGATGATGAAAATACAGCATAGCCAAATGTGAAAGGTAGGATATAGAGGCAAGGTGTTGCTTATAGGGAAATTCACAGTTTTCACCTGTTTAGCAATGCTTTCAAAGTTAGATAAGAGGAAATGTCATGTTCACATGTATCCATAAATTAGGGCAAAAAATATACCTGAAAGCAAAAGTACACAATAGTCTGCAGTAAATTAGTATAAATTTCATAATGAAATAGTGCCTACTTAGAGTTAGATACCCTCCTCACCTACTTCCTATTACAGTTCTCCCACTCACTCCAAAGCTAACCTTATCAAAGCAAGAACTGAAAAGCCTGAATAAAGGCAAGAGACTGGCAGCTATGTACAAAAAGGAGACCCCCCCAACTCTTCATCTGTAATATTCCAGCCTTTAGGTTTATTACTCAACAATTTGTTTGGCTTTATATGTTAACTCTCTTTCACCAGGTTCCAGATGGTAGCATGATGCCAACCAGACTTCCCTGGATAGACAACCCCACCAATGTGTCCTGGAGCCCCACTTCCCCAGAGCCCCACCCCACTAGGGAGAGAGAGGCAGGCTGGGAGTATGGATTGACCTGTCAACACCCATGTTCAGCGGGGAAGCAATTACAGAAGCCAGACCTTCCACCTTCTGCATCCCATAATGATCCTGGGTCCATACTCCCAGAGGGATAAAGAATAGGAAAGCTATCAGGGGAGGGGATGGGATAGGGAGTTCTGATGGTGGAAATTGTGTGGGAATTGTGTATCCCTCTTATCCTATGGTTTAGTCAATGTTTCCTTTTTATAAATAAAAAATAAATATAAAACAAACAAACAAAAAAAAACCAAAACCATCTAGTATCAGTTACCTAGTTTCACTTCAAGGGACCAAGAAGAACAGAATAAACCCTCCATAAATAGAAGGAAAGAGTTCAAGGTTTGGGCTGATGAGATGGTTCATCTGGGAGGGTCCCTGTGGTGCTGCGTGCACAACCCAAGTAGGGGTCCCCAGTCTACCACAGGGGAGTGCTGTGGCACTGGATGAAGCTTCAGTGTTGAGGCGTCTTTCCCTTGTTCTTTCTCTCTGTCTCTATCTTTCCATCAAAAAAAGTCAGCCCAGATTGGTGCAGGTCTGATACTATAAGTAAATAAAGAATTAAGGGGGTCGGGCGGTGGCGCAGTGGGTTAAGCGCATGTGGCGCAAAGCGCAGGGACCGGCGTAAGGATCCCGGTTCGAGCCCCCGGCTCCCCACCTGCAGGGGAGTCGCTTCACAGGCGGTGAAGCAGGTCTGCAGGTGTCTATCTTTCTCTCCCCTTCTCTGTCTTCCCCTCCTCTCTCCATTTCTCTCTGTCCTATCCAACAACGAATTGCGTCAACAAGGGCAATAATAATAACCACAACGAAGCTACAACAAGGGCAACAAAAGGGGGGAAAAATGGCCTCCAGGAGCGGTGGATTCATGGTGCAGGCACCGAGCCCAGCAATAACCCTGGAGGAGGGAAAAAAAAAAAAAAAGAATTAAAATATTTAGGACAAATAATAAAATTCATTCTGAATTTCCCCTTGATTTGTTTCCTAATAAATGATGACATATTTCATTAGATTCAAGATTTCAAAGGGAAAAGTGGAATGGGATGAAAGGAAGTTGGGGCCCAGCGCACTGGTGGAAGGAGATGGAAACTCTGCTTGAAGTGGACTAGCATCTACTATGGAGAGATGTGAGCATCTATTCCTGTGACAACCAGCTTGGAAAAACAACATTTCCTCAATAAAAATATTTCAAAGAAATAAAGAGCAAAGAACAACATAAAAGAAAACAAGAATTACCAAGTAAGTTACAAAGCTAAATTCTAAGAGTTTTAACTGGTATTTTTATTTACTTATGATTAAACAGAAACAGAGAGAACTTGAGAGGGGGGTGATAAGAGAGCAGGAATGAGACAGAGAGACACCTCAAGCCTTGCTTCACCACTAGTGAAACTTTCTTCCTGCAGGTGGAGACCAGGGGGTTTGAACTTGGGTCCTTTGAACACCATAATGTAAGCGTTCAACCATGTGCGCCACTGCCTGGCCCCCTAAATTCTAATATTTTATAAACAGATAGTCCAGAGATAATCTAATAAAAGAAAAGCAGTAATAAGACATAAGTATTAATATCAAGAATGAGAGACTGCTTATCACTTCAGATATTATAAATGTTGAAAGGGCAAGTCATTTCTGTGAACCACTCTCACTATATTTGGTAACTTAATGAAAAGGACAATTCCCTTGAAAAATACAACTTGCCAAAATTTACACAAGGTGAAAGAGAAAAATGGGAATAATTCGCTCGATGCTTATTAAATAAATTGAGTTTGTCATTTTTTTAAATTTCTTTATTGGGGGACTAATGGTTTACATTCAACAGTAAATACAATAGTTTGTACATGCATAACATTTCCCAGTTTTCCACATAACAATACAACCCCCACTAGGTCCTCTGTCATCCTTTTTGGATCTAATCCAAAGAGTTTGTCATTTTAACATTCCCAGCAAGAAAATGCCAGGCCCAAAATATTTCCTAATTAAATCCTGTTAGATAGTCAAAGAAGTAGTAACACCAATTATACACAAACTCTTTAGGAAATAGACGAGGAGGATACACAGGTCCAGTTTATTTATAAAAACAGGTATAGCACCACCACCACCATCACCACCACCCAGCAACAAATAAAAAACACGATGAAATAGTATTCCCTCCCCCAGCACTAGTTTTTAAAGCACTTAAGTTAACAACTTAACACTCTCATGCGTATCTTAATGTCTGTTTCAGTATCATTCTAATAGATCTAATAGTTTAAGCCAATGAGCATCAGTACTTCATAACATTAACTCCATTCCGTAGTATTTTTTAAGAGGTTCCCATATTTAGTAATACATAATTTTTTTTAAGAAAAAAATATCTGACTCTGGTTTTGGTTCAACAGAAATACAAATCCAGTTAAGTAGGACCCTAGAAAAAAAAAAAAACATACATGTTGGAAAGAGATCTACAGAAAAATGGTGGAGAAAATTCCAAGAGGCAAGTGGGCCCATGATCATTTTTACTGCTGTGTAGTGCAGCATTTTATAAATGTGTGAATGCAAGTACTTGGAAGAAGCACTGCAGTTACTATTTTGGGAGACACTCTTCTTGTGGTTTGCACTGCGTAGTAAGTGAACTTCCCACTAAGAAGATTGGCCATGGTGAAAAGTGAGAACTCTTTTAATGAGTTATAAAGAAATATATGACTTCAGCAGTCACAAGTCAAAACAGGTGATTCTGACTGTATGAATATCCAGGACCACATGATGCCCAGGAGTTTATTGACTCCTAGAGAAATACTTCATTCACAGTTCCTTGACTAAGATACCCAACGGCTGAAGAAAAACAATGGTGAATGTATTTCTGAGTGAAAATTTGAAATCCATGGTCTGACAGCTTTCTGACTGCCAGCTTGACACTACCAGTGGTTTGTAAGAATAATAAAAATATTGTTCACGATTGGTACAGGAACACCCAGAGAAAGTCTGCCTTGTGAGTCTGTCACTGAGATCCCAGTACACTCTGATGTCCATCTGTGAACTGTTTGTCGTATTCTGTGACAAGGTGATTAATGTTAATCAAGAGTAATGGTTCAAAACCAGCAATCTGACTCTTGCAACATCAATGTGTGTGCCCACGTTTCAGTAATTTGTATATGCTGCCGGTCCAAGGCAGATTGGGGGAAAACTAAAAATAAACCTGACCCTTCTTTACAGAGTGTGTATACACTGTACTATTCTAGACGAACAGTTCTGGACATGTGGTTTAAGGCAGTCATTGTGTGTGTGGGCGGGCGGGGCGGTTCAGCAATTAGATTGTAGTGAAGGTAGCTCCTGCTGACACATTATCAAACTTTCTAGTTAATATTTAAAATCAGCTTTAACAGATGCCAAGTGCCCTCTGCAGACCTTGTCCACAGCCTCTTGTTTGTGCCTTTCCTGAAGGAAGCAGAGGGCTGACTTATCCCTCAGCGTGTGCAGGTAGCACAATTTGTATATGAGATCCTCTCTAGAGTAGTGACAATGTGGAAGGGGACACTCTTCTCTTCGAGTTGAGGAGTATCAGAGTCCCCCCATTGTGTGCAGGCTTGAGCAGAGTTTGTTACCCATCTGAAGTTCCTCCTCATACTAACTTTCCAGGCTTTGGCTGGGCTGCCAATTCAGATTCTTAGGAAATACGTTGGGAGTACAGAGTAATCTGTCCGGCTCAAGTCTTACACAGCTTCCTGAAACTCCTGCGTGGTTTTTTTTTTTTTTCTGAGTCAGCCCCAAACTTTCTTTAAATGTGGTTACTTACTGATGCAAACTGGAAATGACAGAGCTATGCAAGCCACTGCTCTGGGATCACACACCCACTGGTGATAGGCTTAATGTTCCATTCCCCAAAGGTCTCAGTTTACAAGGCTAACAGACTTGCAACCTGCTTACACTGCTCTGAGTCCTACTTTCTGGCACATTTCCATGATCGATCAGACACCCGGTGAATTTCAATATCATATTTAATTTCTTTTTTTTTAATTTAATTTATTTTATTTATTTATTCCCTTTTGTTGCCCTTGTTTTGTTTTATTGTTGTAGTTATTATTGATGTCGTTGTTGTTGGATAGAACAGAGAGAAGTGGAGAGAGGAAGGGAAGACAGAGAGGGAAAGACAGACACCTGCAGACCTGCTTCACCGCCTGTGAAGGGACCTGCCTTCAGGTGGGGAGCCGGGGGCTCGAACCGGGATCCTGACGCCGGTCCTTGAGCTTAGCGCCACCTGCGCTTAACCTGCTGTGCTACAGCCCGACTCCCCATATTTAATTTCATGATAAACCTGTCTTATGGCTACTCAAGTCTGCTAGCCAGTGATATGTTTCTCTGATTCAGCAGTGGAAATTTCCAAACTGGATGGATTTGGGGAATGAGAATAGAATTTCAGGCCATGAGAGGGTCTAGATGAGTAAGGAAGGATGCTGAGGAGGGCTCTTGGTTCCAGAGAGAAGATGCATCAGCCAGTACAAGTGCAAGGAACTGTAGGGGTATGGATGGAAAATTTCAGACACCCCACTCGCTAACTCTCCAGTAAAAAGATCCTGATGTAACCCCAAAGCCTAGAAATATTACAACTTTCACAGAGATAGTCAGCAACCCATTTTTGAATGAATGACCTAACACTTTATTATTTATCAATAGTTTGTAAGGTGAGGACTAAAAAAAAAAAAAAAAAAAAAGACAGTTAAAACCAACACTGAGTTTCCAGTTTTAGAACTGTCCTTTGCATGAATATGAGAATCAGACAAATCACAGGTTTGAGCAGGCAGAGTGTGTCACGTGCACGTTTTCTGTGTGCTTGTAAAAAGGGAGTCAGTTACGAAACAAACTGAAAAAGCCAATGCATGTTGGCGTTCACAGTGATACTCACGAGTTGAATTAGTGAGAAGGCAGCACTTAAGTGATATCTACAGAAAAATGCAAATTGAAATGAGAGAAATTATCGCTTAATGTCCAGACTAGTGGCATGTAGGGACCTTGGCCACTCTCTTCAGTAGGTGAAGAAGGTCCCCTTGTTGTCCATGGTTATACCAAGTGACGGGGACTTTGGTGAGCTGTTTGGCAGGATCTGAGAAAAATAGAACTGCAGACCCCTGATTCTTCCTACAGCCAGTGCAAATTCTGCAGCATTAGATGAGTGGCAGAATAATGGCAGCTGAGGAAAAGCACTCCCACAGGAAGGCAAATTCTGACAATGCAGTAGTGTTCCCCAGAGAGCATGATGCTCCTGTTTGGTGGAAGAGTGGAACGCTTTAAACGATTATGTGTTGGTGTATGTATGTGTCCCCATGCATAGATGGGTGAGCCTGTGAAAATACCTGTGCAAATTTGTCTCACACGTGTGTGTGTGTGTGTGTGTGTGTGTGCTTGCTGCTTGCATCTGCCTTTGTGAGCACTGGAAGTAGTTAGGAACAATAGAGACACAGGTCATAGTTAACAGTACTGAGTTCTTTTGTGCCCTGCACTGTTCTTTGCACTTAAATTTAGTTTAGTCCTCATGACAGTCCTATCAAAAGGGCGACTCAAATGAGGCGGGGAATAGCCACATGTCCTAAAGTCCCAGGTAGCCAATCGGAACCCCAGTAACCTGGCTCTGAAATCCAGACCAGAATCGTCTATCCTATTGTCCCAACTGTAAAAGACTTGAGACTGTTGAACATTTTAAGTATCAAGACTCTTGAGTGTCATTTTGTTTTCTTGACTTCTCTTTTTGTTATTTTGTTAGTACTTTCATATTTAAAGATATTCCTCTAAAAATGGTAAGAAGTGACACACTTTCCTTCAGGGTAAGAGGTGCTGTGAGGTTTCTCCTCCCCCTCATGAGATGATGTAAGTGGGCTGATGGAGAAACGTGGTGTGATAATGCATAGTGAGAGTTATGCAATCAGGTGTCTGTTTCACATGAATTACAGTGCACCTGGAGACACTGATGAAATCCTAGGTGTCTAGAGCTGTCAAATGCAGTTTTTTTTTTTTAAAAAAAAAGAAAAGGAATCCACCCAGCCCACACCCTGACTTTACAACCTATAATTAGTTAGGAGAAAGAGGGATCTGTCTGGTTTTGTGACTTCAGCTTTCCACCTGGAATTCAAAGTGCTAAGAATACTATCTGGCTCTCTGCCCACGTCCTTTTCTTCCTGTCATTTCTTGCTCTTTCTAACTGTGAGGCTTCTATTTTTTTAATTTTCTATTTTCAGCATTGCTACCAAAATACAAACGCAAATAGATTCTGCATAATTCACAAGATATACTATGAATTTTCAAGTGCTACTACAGTGTCACCACCACAAAAGTAAGCACACGCAGGGACAGGCAGCTGCTCCGTCTCTCACTCCTGAGCCAGCCGATCGTGTCTGAAACTACACGCACAACATCCGCCTGTCCATTCTTCTGTTTCACATTCTACGCGATCTTAATTAATTGGATAGCCTGAGCTCTTCATCTCATGTGCAGAATAAATAACATCATCATCATATTCTTCTTCTCCTCCTCCTCCTCCTCCTCCTCCTCCTTCAGAGCCTGGTTTCTTCGCTGGTAGAAAATAAAAGATGCACAAACTCAGAGAGGCTGAAACTCTGCCTCATGTCTCTTCCCATCCTGGTTATCCAACTCCTTTCTAGTCTACATTTTGGCTTAAAGAAAAAACACGGGCTGGGTGGCGGTGCACCTGGTTGAGCGCACATAGTACAATGCACAAGGACCCAGGTTCAATTTATTTATTTTATTCACTTTGATTTTCTTTTTTTCCTCATCTCTGGCTGATGGTAGTGTGGGAGACTGAACCTGGGACTTCAGAGCTTCAGGCATGAAAACTTTTGTGCATACAAATTATGCTCTACCCCACCCCCACTCTCACCCCCACCCCCACCCCAGAGTAATCATGCTGGGACAAACTCCTTTAAAACACGGGTCCAGGGTGAACATTTTCTTGTGTTTTCAGGGAAGGGCCTGGGATGAGGGGACTGCCTCCGGACAACAGGTATGCACTCCAAGAAATGGAAGTACCCAGGTGGGACTGCTAACCCTTCAGGTCATACACAGAAAGACCAACCATTCTGGTTAATATGGTAAGAGGCATATGGAAGGGAAGCAAAGAGACCAGAAATTCAGTCACACATAGAGTTCTAGTAGCCCACGAACCTTTCAAAATTAAGTATCAGCAGCCTCATGATTATAAGAAACCAACCACCACTCTGCTGTCTCTGGAGCCATGGTGTTGGCTGTGTGGTACCTCCATTTCTGGTGAACCAGGGACACCATACCCTCTGCAGCTATGAAACCAGGCAGCCTCACTTCCTTCTAGGTATACACTGAGCAGGGCCAGCTGTACAAGCCTTTAGGACTAGGACTCAGATCAGGAAGGTGTCTTGCTTGGATGGGGACTCATATCAAGCAAAGATATGCAGAGATCTGCAGCCTTAAAGTCAGGCTCTAATTTGGTGTAAATGGGAAATCCTGCTGCTCCTGCAAGTAGTTGCTTGTAGATTTCAAGTGACCAAAAGGTAGACATCTGACTCAATTATCACTCACCACACACACTACATGCAGGCCGTAGGCCAGGGTGGCAGATACATGGGGCTGACGAGGACTATTACATGGCCAGCAGGTTTGTGTTATACTTTGTCCAAATGTAATTTCATGGAGCTATGTTCTAGCACAAGAGGTTTAGAGCCTATCTTTTCTCTCAGAAAAACAAGATAGGCCTGACTATTGCTGTGACCACAGAAAGTGGTGGACGTGACTGGCTGACACTTAGGCTCAGTCATTGAAACTCTGAGCATCTCCTTTTTCCCAGTGAAGCCTGGGCCATGCTGTGAAGAGGCATGGTTGGCCAGAGGCCCTGTGGGGGGAGAGTCTGAGAAGGAAAGCACCTGGGAATTAGAGCTTACAGGACTCCTAGCTGGGGGAGGCCAGCAGCTGAAGCAGCAGCACAATACCAAGCAAAGCAGAAGAGCCCCACTGAGCCTTCTCTAAACTATAAAAAACAAAGGTAACTTTAAGCATCAGGTTTGAGGATAGTTTGATACATAACAATGACTAAAGTACACTTGGGCTCCTTTGTAGAACTGGGACCCCGCTGACCCCGAGTCCCCAGGGGATAGACACATCTCTGGAGGAAGTTTCCAAATGGAAGTACCCTAGTGACATCCCTGAGAGACTGAGAGATGTGCAGGTGGGTGGGGCACAGGGACGACTTCAGAGGACTGACTAGCTCATCTTCAGCATCAAATAATAGAAAGAAAATTAAATAAATAAAACACGGACTTCTAATAGACTGGGTGCAATTCACTTACTAATGATTAAACGATGCCACTAAATTCCTTAAACTTTGGGGTGGAAAGAGAACAAACAGCCTATGAGTTCTTAGAAAGAGAGAAAGGAAGAAAAGGAAGGGAGAAAGGAAAAGAAAGAGGAGAAAGAAAGAAAGAAAAAAAGAAAAAGAAAGAGAGCAGAGAAGGAAGGGATGAAGGGGACAAAACAATAAAAGCAAACCTAAAGAGTGACTCATAAAACCACTTAAAGTTTGGAATGATCTGTTCTCCTAAGTGTATACAAAGTCAAGCTCTATGACATCAACCTGGCATGTGGCCAAGGGCCTTGCCTGTGATCTCAACCGACTCACTGCCTACCAGAGCCCAGAATCACTCTTCATTCTCCCTCTTCCTTTATACTCAGACCTGCTTTCTTGGCACAGTCACCAGTGCTTTCCTGCACTGCAGAATGGAGTGCCCACATAGACAAGAGGTCACTTTGGGCTGTAATACCAGAGGGCACAGGCCTGGGCTTTTCCACCAGAAGAGAGTTTGCCATGTGTTGACTAATGGAGAGAGTGAGCTCTGGCCACTTTGCTTCAAGGCTTTGTCTGACCCAGCACCTTTGTCTATATTTAATGCCCACAAAGCTTGGGTGTTTCCAAAGAAAAACCATTTCTCCACAGTAGAAGCAGGGTCTTTGAAGAGTCTTGAATGGATGTAGAGGACTTCTTGTACCCCTACCCCCCAGAAAGATCTAACTTTGGACTCTTTAAGGAACAAGGAGGGTTGTTCCTGTCCATGAAATAATAGAATGAAAAAAAAAAAATGCAGTCTCCAGTTGAAAAGACGGTCTTGTTCACTGTTGGTGTCACCTCTATGGGACTTTGCACCCTGGATGGTATTTATTTATTTATTCAACTATTTATTTTTATGGGAGCACTGCTTAGCTCTGGCTGATGGATTCAACCTGTCTAAACAGGTGGTATTTTTAAGCAAGCCTCCAGTAGAGTGTCTAGCCAAGGTAGCAGTTTCTGCAGTGACAAGTCCTCAGGGGTCTGCAGCTACTTTGATTTTCCAGCCCTCAGATGCATCTCCTAACCAGCTGTGTCTCCACAAGAGACAGCCTGGTGCACCTGTGTCTGCTGCTCCAGTCGCCCCCCCCCCCCCCCCGTGTGTGTGTGTGTGTGTGTGTGTGTGTGTGTGTGTGTGTGTGTGTGGTGTCAGTAGTAGGGGCTCAGGGTGTAGATGGCTTCTATGCCACAAATGGAGAGGTTAGAGCCCCCAGACCTCCCCCTGCTCCTGCCACAGTAAATGTGGGTTCCCTAAATCTGTGTCCGGCAGCTTCCCTGTACTTTATATTATTGCATATTCAATCCTTTAAAAAAAGGGAGGGGCAGTGAGGGATGCAGAGTCAGAAGACATGGACAATATCAGAGCTATTCTGTATGACACTCATATACAAGAGGTCTCATGTTTGATTCCTGGAACCACCAATAACCAGAACTAAGGTTAAAAAGACAGAGAACCAGAAAGACAGGATTCTGACCAAGACATCCACTGGTAAATGGTGGAGGGGACTCCATTTTCATTCACCTCATCCCAAAGTCTTCATCACCAAAATATCTACTTAAGTGAACAGAGAATATGCCTTGCGGGGGTAGGTAGCATAATGGTTATGCAAAGAGACTCTCATGCCTGAGGTTCCAAAGTCCCAGGTTCAAAGTCCCAGGCACCACTATAAGTCAAAACTGAGCAGTGCCCTGGTAAAGATAAATAAGTAAATAAATACATAAATATAAAAAAGAGAACATGCATTTATTAAACATTAACTAGGGGAAGCAGGGCTGGGTGTTGGTATACCTGGTTGAGTGCACGTGTTATAATGTGTAAGGACTCAGGTTCAAGCTCCTGGTCCCCACCTACAGGGGGAAAGCTTTGCCTAAATCCAGAGAACAATCAAATAGGGTGTAGACAAAAGGCAACTTCTAACTATGCATCTACATTCCTTGTGTGTTCATATATATTCTTAAGCATGTCACAACAGGACACACCAAGGGGCTATGGATGGAGTGTTGGGGGTCTTAAACTTCTTAGCAGTAACACTGACCAAGCAGAATAAAGTCTCCCAAATGATGAGAGACAGGCATGTTCCTAGAATTTAGACCAGTTAATCCATCACTCTTGTGAGAGAAAGGTTATAGATATTTACTTTCCAAACTGCCAGGATTCATAAAATACAAGAATCTCGTAGGCAAATAAAACTGCCTGACCAATCAAGCACATAGAAGTGGCAAAAGAGTCAGATACGAAGTAAGTGGCAATGAGATTGAATTAATGTACCATGTGGGACTAAAGTTGAGGACAATAGAAATTCTGATGGCAACTCCCAGACATCAAGTGGCAGATGCCATCAAAATTCCATCCTGACTTCTCTGGACAGACCTCACCAATGTGTCTTGGAACTTCGCCTCTCCAGAGCCCTACCCCACTAGGGAAAGACAGAAACAGGCTGGGGGTGGGGGGGGTGGGAGGTGGAGCAAAGCTGCAGAACCTGGATCCTTTTATTGAGCTGCCTGGATTCCGGGAGACCAGTGTAAAGCTTTATACTGTGCTTAGGGAGATGTGGGAGCAGACCTGCTGATCTCAGATCCTTCTGCCTCTTTGTCAAACCCCTGCCCACCCTTGCTTTGGATCAGGGGTTTAGGAGGCACCTGCATTGCCTAAGTAGCGCAGGAGACCATACCTCTCAGCTTACACAATCATAGTTCAGGGTGAACCTTGGTGGCGTTCTACGGAGCAGTCTTGTTACCACGTGCAGTTCCTCACCAGACAGGCTTCAGGCTATTTGGTTTCTCTCATTCAAGCAGGGCCTCTCCTACCTGGCTTCTTTGGCCTGACATCCCTGTTAGGATGGGGGTCATTTCGTAATTGTGGGGAGGGTATTTGTCTAAGTCCAGCACGCACATGGCTACACCAGATCCCATCTGGTACCTAGTAAAGCCTTTGCCTATCTTTGCCTCCCAAATCATACAGGTGTCAAGTCTGCATGAGGCCCACCAGCATGAAGCTCACCGCCACCCTATCTGCAGGTCCACTGTCTCCACAGGCTTGAGTCTCTACTTCAGGGGTTGGTCCCTCAAGGTCCAGATCCATCCTACTATCTTGGGATCAGGTGTTTGTGCCTTGCCACGGGCTCCTCATCCTCAAGCCTGATTACCTAGAGGTGTGGCCGGCCGCTTTCAGAAAGGAACAGGTTTCTTTAATTTGAAAGTCTCCAGAACAACAGATGGTAATTTGTTGACACTGAGAGCTTTCAGGGGACTCAATTACAGTTCTACTGAAAAGCTTTCTCTAAAATAATAAAGCACACAGATTCCTCAACGTGCAGAATTCGCTGACAGCTTTGTTTTCAACCCCGCAGGAGTAAAAAGAAGCTGACAACTTATTTTTTGCAGGTTATGCTCATTCAAGACTATTTTTAGAGCTTTTTTCCTAAGTAAGTACACCAGAATAGCATTCCATTTGAGAATTACCATCTGTTCTGTGTAGCGAGCTCCGTCCCACAGGGTTTGGGGTGGGCATGACTGGTCAATAAAGGAGTGTCCACATGACAAGAACACAGGGGTTCTTGTGTCCCCTTAGTGCTGTGAAGTATTTAGCGCCCCAACATCTGCGTCAGCTGGTGTTTGAAAGGACCATCAAGCAACTATTAATACATTTTATTTGTAAATTAAACACCACAGAGGGAGAAAAAAAAAAAACTAACCTGGGTTCTAAAAACAGAATTTCAAATAACTCCCTGTATTGAAATAGATTTCTTACAAAGAGGTAATTCCAATCTTATCATGGCTGTTAAGATAAAAAAAAATTAATGGAAAAAGACCAGCAGAATGCTGCACAAGTGCCATTCCGGTTTTCCAGTGTCCGAGGGTCTCTCCCTCCCTCTATGGACATATGCTCCCAGAAAGGAGCCCACTGAATGGTGACTCATCCTTTTTTATGGAAATGCAGTTGGTGCACGGAATACCTCCATGAGAGTGGGGATCTGACAAGTGAGGAAGCAGCTGTAATAGCTCCTAGAACAGGCTCTGTGCGTGGCCTAGGAGATCTGGGCAGGAGCAGGCAGTCCCTAGGCAGGGCCTGACCCGCCCTGTCAGCTATTTTTAGCCTCTGTTAAACTTAGCTTACTCCACCCTTTCCAATAACTGAGATCTGAATATATATATATATATATATATATATATATATATATATATATTTTTTTTTTTTTTTTTACTATAAGTCACAAGAACTCTGCAGGGAAAACATTTTGGTAGACTTAGGTGGTAAGTGACAGGCATTTTTAGGGTCTTACAGTCCAGCTAATAAACCCATTTCCATGAGCAGTTTTGCATTAGGGAGCTTATGGTCCACCCCTAGTCACTGCTATTTCACAGCAGTGATACCTGTGTGCTTGACCCTGGGGTGGTGTTTGTCTACAAAGAATACATGCGGCACACAGAGAGTTCAGCAAAGAAGCCCTTTGGCTGATCACTATTTCTGGTCTCTGAACATTTCCCAAAATAATTACTAAAAGGAAAACATGCTCTCTTCCCCACCCATTCAAATGCACAGCCTTCCTGGATAAACCAGTAACACACACACACACACACACACACACACACACACACACACACCCCTAGGTGAAGTTATAACATCAGATTTTATAACCGACAGTGGAGTTCATCTGAAATGTGAGCATAATCTTATCTGTGTTTGGTTCCAGGAAACAGCCTGGACTTTATCACCACCCCTTCCAGAGTACACCCCCCCACACACACACACACCCCTTCCCCCAGTCTCCCTGCACACAGACAGCACCAGACAACGCAAAGACCTGTTTCCTGCACCTTTGCACTGGCTCCAGAGGACTCCAAAGTCGATGTTGACCTGTTTACCCACTCTGTGGGGGCTGCACTGTGGGAACTGAGCTAGGATAAGGGCCTTTCCAAATTTCAGTAAATTGGCCAAACATTCATCCCAGTAAGAATAGACTTTGCTGGATTCTCAGGCTGATGTGAAAAGCAAGATCCATCAGAGCAGTTAGTTTAATTTCACATAGTAGCAGCCATGGCTTTTGCTCACACACACCTCTTGCCAGGGCAGTCATGTGAAGTAATGGACAGTACCAGACAGCAGGGTTGTTGCAATGTCTGTTCCTTGGAAAAACAACAACTTGAGTCCAGGATTTCAAGAGAGAGAGAGAACATAGGTGGGAGAAGTGGCAGGATTCCTGCACACACACACACACACACACACACACACACACACACACACACACACACACACACACACCTCCTTTTTCTTAGTCTCCTTGTGGCATCACTGAATACTCTCTTGTAAGGTATACTGTCACATAAATTGGTTAGAAGAAAGAGAAACAAGTATTCTCTTTTCTAGAAGTTTTATATAAGAAACAGGACAGTTACTTGAATGAACCCACAGGTGGTGCCCAGTCATCTTGCAGCAGACATTATAGAAAACGGGGTTCCCCAGGTCGGTCGGGCACCAGTTCAGCGGTTTAAGCACACATGGCACAAAGCACAAGGACTGGCTTAAGGATCCTGGTTTGAGCCCATGTATCCCCACCTGCAGGGAGGGGGTCGCTTCACAAGCAGTGAAGCAGGTCTGCAGGTGTCTATCTCCACCCCAGCCCCCGTCTTTCCCTCTTCTCTCAATTTCTCTCTATCCTATCCAATAATGACAGCAATAGCAACAACAACAATAATAACAACAAGGACAACAAAATGGAAAAAATAGCCTCCTGGAGCAGTGGATTTGTAGTGCAGGCAATGAGCCCTAGCGATAACCCTGGAGGCAAAAAAAAAAAAAAGAAAGAAACAGAAAAATGGAGTTTGCATGTTTCTGAGTGTAGACACCAAAATATTTTGAAAGGCCCCCACATGGGGTAACTGAACATTTACCATGCTCTGAAAAAACAAACAAACAAAATAATAAATTTGCAGCATGGATTAGGTGGGAACTTAAGGCAAGTCAGTACTATAATAATCACCACTCACATTGGAGAAAACATGTGCATCTAAATCATATTTACTCAGTGGTAACATGAATTTGAACAACTTTGCAATAATGAGGTGGTTTTCTGGGCATTTGAATGGAAGCATTCAAATGCAAAAGTGAATAAGATGATGCATCAATAACAGCAACACAGGTACTCTCTTGCCCAGTGGCACAAACAAAAAATGTGGTGGGCTTCTCTGGCTTTGTCTCTCCTCCCACATCCCAACTCCCAACACAGAATCCTAATGATGGTTGCCAATCACAGCTCCCCAGCTCCCCAAGTCACAGAGCTTGATCCTTTCCCAGATATCTGCATGACCCATTGTCATGGTAAAGACCCTCTCAAGAAGTTCTCTGCACTGTCCTTCTTGCCCTATCAGTAAAGGCCTAGGTAGTGGCTTTGGCTAAGAGACTCAGCTATCAAGGAAGTGTAGCAACAAATAGCTGTGTGAGTTCTGCTGGCCTTGTCATTTGACTTCCTACAATAAACTAAAGAGACAGCAACTACTTCCCCTTCAGAAACAGTTTCCCCCTTGCACAGGAGTGTGGTGAGGTGACTGGGCAGCATGGAGGTGACAGAGTACCTGGTTCTGCAAGGTCATAACTGGTCTCAGAACAGCAGGCTCAGAGAGAGAGCTGCTGAGTTGCTGGGCAGAAGTCTCTTAATAATACACTGAATTTGTGGATGTGTAAGGGGAAATTTTCATGTGGAACATCATAAGAAATTAATGGCTGATTTTGTTCAAGGGTAACTGCTGTGGTTCTGGGGACCTGGAATAGTAATCCCTTTCTACTAGAAAGAGCCCCATCCTTTAGTATCTACTTCCTTGGCCACAGGGAAGTCATGTGGTCTATCAGGTCCCAGTAGTGACTTCCCCTAGAGGTTTCTAATGTCACCTAATAAAGTTTCTCTCTCTTTCTGATGGGGAGGCAGGGAGTTGGGCAAAACCAATCCAAGGGACCAGGCCTCCCAGAGGATGAAGCCGCCACGAGAGAACATAGGAAAAGAAATGGGAACTGTCTCTGCACACTTAAGACCAGGCTCCAGGGGTCCCTGAAAACACAACTCCCATCCCGTCAGGTACTAGCCAAGAATTTCTGCCACTGACAATGAAGATTCCTAAAAACATCAAGCAGTTCAACTAAGAAAATTCAAAAATCTTTTCAACAAAATGAAGGTCTCAGTTTACCTCCCCAGTCATATGATATCAATGAAAACCATCACCACAATTCACACATGACACTGTAAGAGTCCTATTTCTGTGACACAAAAATTGCTTAATCAAAGCAACAACACAATATTGTATATTTGACATTTACTTCACAAGATGGAGCACTGTATAAACAAATCTTCTGTGGTTTTTTTTTTCCCAGCAAACCAGAATCATAAAGGTAAAATTAAAATGTGGTCAAGGGGACTGGGCAGTAGCACAGCTGGTTAAGCACACTGTGAACTATGATCAGTGTCTCCATTGATTCCATCTACTCTCAATGCCCACAAAGGACCCTGCTCAAGGATCCTGGTTCGAGCCCTCACTCCACACTCACAGGGGGAAGCTTCACAAGTGGTGAAGCAGGCCAGCTTTCTTTCCCTCTCTCTATCACCCTCTCTTCTCTCAACTTCTCTCTGTTCTATCCAATAAAATGCAAAATATGGCCTCTATGAGCAGTGGATTTATAGTGCAGGACCAAGCCCCAGTGATAACACTGGAAGCAAAAAAAAAAAAAAAAAAAGATAAGAAAAGATTTCCAAATAGGTTAATCTTTTCCTCAGTGGCTTGAAAATAGTTGTTAATCATGTACACATTAAAAAGCCCAAACACATTGTTACTTCTAAGACATATTATTCTAAAGCTCTGTTTGGATCTTCCTTGTTTGTGTAGTGAGAGTTATGTCACAAAGTTAATCATTCCCAGGATGCTTGCATCCAGGGTAATGAAAAACTTCTTGTGCAAGCAGCCATTAATCAGCAAGCATAGCATTGCATAATGGCTCTGAAGCACGTGTCTGGGAAGCAGAGCCACACTGAGTAATGCAGGCCAGGGTTTGTGCCTCCTGTTGACCTTTTCTGAGCAGAACTGGAACCACGTGACACACGTTCCTGCCAACACTCAACTTACTGCCAATAATTAAGTTGGATGATATAGAGAAATAGAAATTTCAGTTCCCTCAGAGTTCTGAAAAGGAGATTCTTTGAAGTTTCCTGCTCTCTGGCAGTGTTGAGGTTGGCTTGAATGTCTTACTCTTGATGATTATAAACAACTAGCCATTAAAACTGAAACCAAATATTTTGTTCAAGTGGTTCCTGGCATTTGTGTTCGAAACAAGAGCTGTAGTCCCCATGGTAAGATTACTTGATGTATAAGAAAAGAAAAGCTAAAGGTCAAAGAGGCTAGGAGCCAAAGACATACACATAATAAATACATCAAATCTCAATCCATCATGTTTGATGCTGTTGAGCAATAATGTGAGCGAGAAACTATTACTTAATCTTGCCAGTATTATCCAAAGAGAACACTTGCGAAATACTCAAGACAAATATGCTGTAATTACTACATGAATAAAGAGACTTTGTAGCACAAACTGTTTTTGTCATAACAACACAGTCTCTATAGAGAAGTATAGTAATTAGCTACAGTAACAACAGCCACTGTGCTTCAGGTGCTCAGCGAGTTAACAGTGTGCAGAGATGTGATGACTCCTGGGGGACCTCTCCTGGGTGCCTTGACACCTTTATCAAAAAAAAAAAAAAGTCTTCTGAAACTTAAATTAGGGCCAAATAATCATTCTAGAAACCAACTAGCATATATCTGATTCCCTAACATATTAGAAATAATAAATCAATTTCCACCTTCATTATTATTTTTATTTTAAGATAGTGACAGGGAGGGAGTGGGGTGGGGCGGAGAGAGATAGAGAGATAGATAGAGAGAGAGAGAGAGAGAGAGAGAGAGAGACTACAGTAGCAAAGCTTCCTTCAGCACAGTGGGAGCCTAACTCAAACCTGGGCCACATACAGGACAAAGCAGCACACTAACCAAGTGAGCTATTTTGTCACCCCCACCTTGATTATTTCCTCCATTTCTTCCTATCTGCCTTCCCTTCCTCCCTTCTTTCCTTTTTTTTTCAATTGGGTGGATTAATCCGTTCCACCCCGGTTCCATGGCTGCCAGTTCTTAGCAACATCGCGCCGCCAGATATTCGTCGGGATGCGGCATCATCTAAGTTCATTTCCCACGTCTACGCTCGACCGGACCTGCCAATATACGCGGATATCTTCGCCCACCCTGTCCAACGCTTGACGTCTCGTCACCCAATCTGGTCCCCTACGCCTACACTGAACTTCTCTGTTCCAGACTCTTGGAAACAGAGCTGGCAGTCAGTTGAGGTCAAGAACAAACACCTCATCACAGACCCCTGCAAGCGTCAACCTGGCTTTGACCTAGCACGTTATGATTAGGCCCTCCTCAATCGCTATCGAACAGGCCATGGCCGGTGCGCCGCTATGTTCCATTGCTGGGGAGCCAGAGACGACCCGAACTGCCCCTGCGGCTCCAGACAGACTATGACCCACATAGTCAACGACTGCCACCTCTCCAGATTCAAAGGAGGTCTTGAAACTTTACATCAGGCTCAACCTGACGCTGTTGACTGGCTACGGAAGAAGGGCAAACGCTAGAAGAAGAAGAATAGTTTGTAGTTTTTGATACATGTGCAAAAGTTTTCTTAATTTTCTACAAAACACTCTCATCCCCAGTCTTGGTCCTCCTCCGCCATCATGCACCAGGACCTGAAAGTCACTCCCTCACCCCCCAAGTCTTTTACTTTGGTGCAATATACCAAACTCAAAGTCTAAGTTATACTTTGCATTTACCCTTTTGGTCTTCTCAATTTTTGTCGATAAGTGAGGTCATCCCATATTCATTCTTCTCGTTCTGGCTGATCCCACATAACATGATTTCTTCAAGCTCCATCCAAGCTGAGGTAAAGAAGGTGAATTTATCATTCTGAATAGCTGAGTAGTATTTAGTTGTATATATATACAACTTTCTTAAGTCATTCATCTGTTGCTGGACACCTAGGTTGCTTCCAGGTTTTGGATATTACAAATTGTGCTGCTGTGAACATAGGTGTACACAGATCTTTTTGGATGGATTTATTTGATTCCTTAGGATACACTGACAGGAAAGGAATTACTGGGTCATGGGCTGAGTCCATTTCTAGCTTTCTGAGAATTCTCCAGACTGCTCTCCACAGGGGTTGGACCAATACATGGGACATTCTCAAGGATAAACTATACGGTAGGCCACAAAGACACCTCCCCCACCCCTTGCTATGAGCATTATTGCCAGCATAATGATTCTATCATATTCAGTGGCCACATTTTAATTTTTTGATAGAGACAGACAGAAATAGAGGGGGAGAGAACATGAGAGAGAGACATTTGCAACATTGTTCCACCACTTGTTAAGCTCCTCCCCCCCACCCCCACCCCCACCCCATAGGTGGGGACCAAGGATTTTATCAAGTCTACCACCATCTAGTCTTTGATTCTTTTCTTTTTCTTTAATTTTTGTCAAAAATGACTCCTGTATTTCATCACTAGTAACCTTTCACTGTACCTAGAAATTCTGTCTAAGATCTAGCAAGTTCAAACTGATAAGCTGTTGTATCACCAAAAGCAGTGATGGGACATAACAGCATGAAAGCAAAATGTGTAGTTTCATAAAACATAGAACACAAGTGCTAGGGTTTCCATAATTACCTTTTAAGGTTTAGTATTTGTACTTTTCATTTAGAGACTCTTTTTTTTTCTTTTACTATTTATGGCTATTTGTTAAGTCAATAGGGGTTAACAAAAACTCTTCACAGTCCAGCCAGGGGCAGTCTCAATCGAAAAAGCAAGTTTGTTTTTCCAGGTCTACCCTTAGAACATACATTTACAAAACAATATAGTAGTAACCATAGCCTTCTACAACTGCTTTATACTGAGAAGTAAGGAATATTGATAATATAACTTATATTACACTGTTATTAGTAGTAATGATAATTGATGCGTATATTATTATATGATTAATGAAACATATTTTTATTCAATAAAAATCAGTTTTTGATGTACTACAAACCAGACAGCTAATTTGAATAGCATATTTATCAATAACATCCCTTTAGATACACATTAGAATCAACTGGATATTGGAGTAGGGCATCCAAGTAAAAATCTCTGAGTGGAGGGTGAGAGTAGATGCTCAGATTCACTGGGTGGGGAGGAGGGGGACCCAAACAGTCCTTTGGTGGTGGGAATGGTGTTGATGTACACTCCTATTAACTTGTGGTCTCATAAGTCACTACTCAGTTAATATGAGAGCGGAAAAACTGATTGAATATCTCAAACCTGTTAATGATTTTTGGCGATACGAGAATCCGGCATGAAGCCCAGCCAGTCTATCTTGGCGTTACTCTCGATCGCACTCTGTCATTTCACGAACATCTCATAAAAACTGCAGCAAAGGTGGGCGCGAGGAATCACATCATTGCAAGACTGGCCAGCTCCTCATGGGGCGCGAGCGCTTCCACACTACGATCATCATCTCTGGCATTATGCTATTCCACTGCAGAATACTGTGCCCCAGTATGGTTCCGTAGCCCCCATGTCCACTTGGTCGATTCCAAATTATATTCCTCCATGAGGATAATTTCTGGAACCATCCGTTCCACCCCGGTTCCATGGCTGCCAGTCCTTAGCAACATCACCCCGCCAGATATTCGTCGGGATGCGGCATCATCTAAGTTCATTTCCCACATCTACGCTCGACCGGACCTGCCAATATACGCGGATATCTTTGCCCACCCTGTCCAACGCTTGATGTCTCGTCACCCAATCTGGTCCCCTACGCCTACAATGAACTTCTCTGTTCCAGTCTATTGGAAACAGAGTTGGCAGTCAGCTGAGGTAAAGAACAAACACCTCATCACAGACCCCTGCAAGCGTCAACCCGGCTTTGACCTAGCACGTTATGATTGGGCCCTCCTCAATCGCTATCGAACAGGCCATGGCCGGTGCGCCGCTATGTTCCATCGCTGGGGAGCCAGAGTCGACCCGAACTGCCCCTGTGGCTCCAGACAGACTATGACCCACATAGTCAACGACTGCCACCTCTCCAGATTCAAAGGAGGTCTTGAAACTTTACATCAGGCTCAACCTGACGCTATTGACTGGCTACGGAAGAAGGGCAAACGCTAGAAGAAGAACCTGTTAATGCACAGACCATAGGCTGAGTATATGTTCCTTCAATCTAAGCACTTAAGACTTCAAACATGTAATCAGACTGAATTTTAACAGTGGTCTCAAATTGTTAATACATTTATAATAATGACTTGTTCTTTGAAATGCTGACTCTTCTGAAAGCTTAGACCAGTGAGAACAGAAGCAACTAGTGGTCTTACTTTATAAGACACAGCTATATAAATAATGTCAAAGGACATAAATTATGGTGATGTCATGTATGATACAGCAAATCCTAACAATGAGATTTTCAAAGTTAATCCAATTTCCAAATAATGTGACTATAGCAATAACTATCTACTGCCTTCTTAAATCCTAAGACAGCAGGAACCTTCTGCTTCCTCTATAAAGCCTGTATTTCCCCCAGTACTGGAACCTCTAGGGTGGGGCTTGGTTGCCTGGATGCTTCTCTCAAGTCATACCAACTGATAATGCATCTGCTGATCCCAACCTGATCAATGCAACCAGTACCACCTCAGCATGCTTCACTTCAGACTGTGTCCAGAGATGTCAGGCGTGGAATGTCAACCTTTCAGCCTCATTACTCAGGTGAGACCTTTCCTTTCATAGCATTCTCTAATTCCAATCCAGGTGGTTCACTTCCTAACAAAGTCCCAAAACCTAGATATAGACCAGGTCCCATGAGATAGAGCATATATTCACATGTATCCATAAATTAGGGAAAAATATATACCTGAAAGCAAAAGTACACAATAGTCTGCAGTGAGTCAGTATATGCAGCAAGCAAGTAGAAAGACCTAAAAAGATACCATAAAGTTCCTAATGAAGTAGTGTCTACTTAGACTTAAATGCCCTCCTCACCTACTTCCTATTATACTTCCCTCATTCATTTCAAAGCGAACCTTATCAAAGCAAGAACTGCAAAAGCTGAATAAGGGCAAGAGACTGGCGTATTTTAACGATGACACTTTAGTCACTATCAGGCCACCCCATCATCTGGGGCCCTCGTTGGGAAGTCCTGGGATTCCCAAACAGACATGATGGGCCTACACCTCAAATAAATCCCTCTCTCCAGGGTTAATGATCATCTCTATCAGGAACAACAAAATAGATCCCTTTATGGGCCCCCATAGGACCTTGCCCTCAATGTAGATAAACAACGGTAGAGAATGTTCCATCCTCTGAAGGGAGGATGGACAACATACTGTATCTACCACGAGGAAGATGAGTCCTAAAATTGGGGAAGCTAGGAACATTACTACTCATGACCACAGAATGTGAGCTCAGATCTACAGGGATGCAGAGGTCACATAGGCTCCTAAGCTGAATATGGGTCCCAGATCAGATCAAATCGATAGGATTTACAGTAAGCAATATTTATACACCTTTCCCATATTTGGGAGCAACTGTCTTCCCTGATTCAGCTTTCTGGTCATTTTCCCAGCCATGACATCATCTCCCCAGACAATAACTTGGGTTCACCTGCATATCAGATGTCAGGCTCAGAAAAAAGAAAAAAAAAAAAACTAGTATAGTCATGGGCCCTTTGGAATATAACTAGCTATCTTCAAAACAGAGACCCCCAAAAATCTTCATCTGCAATATTCCAGCCTTTAGGTTCATGATTGGTCAACAATTTGTTTGGCTTTATATGTTAACTCTTTTTTCTGCCACCAGGTTCCAGATGCTACCATGATGCCAACCAGACTTTCCTGGGCAGACAACCCCAACAATGTGTCCTGGAGCCCCACTTCCCCAGAGCCCTTCCCCACTAGGGAAAGAAAGAGACAGGCTAGGAGTATGGATTGACCTGTCAATGCCCATGTTCAGCTGGGAAGCAATTACAGAAGCCAGACCTTCCACCTTCTGCATCCCATAATGACCCTGGGTCCATACTCCCAGAGGGATAAAGAATAGGAAAGCTATCAGGGGAGGGGATGGGATACGAAGTTCTGGTGGTGGGAATTGGGAATTGTGTGGAGTTGTACCCTCAGTTTTTGTCAGTGTTTCCTTTTTATAAATAAAAATTAAAAAAAAAGAGAATCAACTGGATAAGGCCGGTTGGTGGTGCACCCTCTTAAACGTACTTATTACCAAGCACAAGGGCCTGGGTTGAAGTCCCGGCTCCCCACCTGCAAGGTGTTTACTTCATTAGTGATGAAGCAGGTCTGCAGGTGTCTTTCTCTCCCTCTTTCTATCTCCTTGTCCTCTCTCAATTTCTCTCTATCCTATCTAATAAAAAATAGGAGGGGGAAGAGAGTAGGGCGGTAGCATAGTGGGTTAAGAGCACATTAACCATCTTAGAGTTAACAATCTTAGGAGTATTTATTCAAGCATACTGGTTGACTCCTAATTAGAACATCAAACACT
Source organism: Erinaceus europaeus (assembly GCF_950295315.1). Lineage (NCBI taxonomy): Eukaryota > Metazoa > Chordata > Mammalia > Eulipotyphla > Erinaceidae > Erinaceus > Erinaceus europaeus. The sequence continues at coordinate 110,970,050 of NC_080171.1, read as the reverse complement.
ACAGTGTTTTAAATTGTCCCACATCTTGTCCCTCCTCCTCCCAGCTCCTGGTACAATTCAGAAAACCAGCAGCCTAAAAGTCAAGGTGGTCATAACCTGACCACTGCCTTATCTACAGCTTCCCCAAAACTCTGTTTCTCGCAATGCATCACTATCTGACCTGCCTGGTAGTTCCATGGAAAGATGGATCAGTGGGGGAAACCCCTGCTCACAGCACACGTCTTTATTTGACCTGACTGAGGGCTCCCTCACTGGGAACAACTTTATCCACACGATCTTTGTGGAATTAACCAGTGACAACTAACTATTTAGCACCAAAATTGTTGGAGGCACTTAATGGAAAACAAGTAAGCAAATGAAAAAAAAAGTTCATAAGGAAAACTAAGGAATGAAATGTCTGGAAATGAGGGAAGACATTAAGAGGTCTAGCATATACCTACAAATTGCAAAGACAATGCACACACCCAGGGGCTAACTGAACACGGACGAGAAATCTGAGAAGTCTCTAGTGCTCACCTTTGGCTGACAGTGAGACTCAACATGAAAGGGAAATGAAGACCAGGGCAAAGTTGCCAACAGTCTCCTGAAACACTGAGAAACACCCTACCATGCACACAGAATCCTCCACAGCAGTTGCAGAATGCTTGGCTCAACACATGTAGAGAAATGTCAGTCCAGTTATTAACTGACCACTAACATAACCAAGCAGATACTTGGTTATGTTAGCAGACCACATATAACAAAGAAGACAGGATTAGTTCAGGCAGATCAATAAAGAAATAGTAACAATAAAAATAAAAATAAAAAAACAGCCACTACAAGCCAGGGGAGAGGCAAGCATCTGCTTTCCACAGTTGACACATTATATTATTTTAAGTATTCACATTTCAACAAAGTGCCTTAAGACATCAAAGAAACAAGAAGGCATGACTCATACAAGGAAAAGAAGCAACCAACAGAAACTGTTCCTGGAAAAAAAAAAATCAAAGTGTTGAGAGCTTACCAAGTACTTTTAAATAATTGAAAGAAAGTATGAGAACGACATTTCACCAAAAAGGAATTTTTTTCCCTCCAGGTTTATCGCCAGGGCTCGGTGCCAGCACCTACGAATCCCCTGCTCCTGGTGGTCATTTTTTCCCCCCATTTTATTGGATAGGGCAGAGAATAATTGAGAGAGAAGAGGGAGACAGAGAGAGGGAGAGAGAAAAAGACACCTGGAGACCTGCTTTGCTGTTTGTGAAGTGTCCCCCTTTGCAGATGGGGAGCTGGGGGCTCAAACCTCATTCCTTCCGTGGGTCCTTGAGCTTAGTACTATGTGCACTTAGCCAGGTGTGCCACTGCCCAGCCCCCCCCCCCACCAAAGGAATATTGATAAAAAATTGCTTTAACAATCAAAGGACAATCTTAAAGTTGGAAATAAATTAACTGGACAAAAAAAGTGGCTGTTTGGTCACTGAAGTGTATTTGAGATGATAGAGGAAGCAGTAAACTCGAAGGCATCCTCGTATCTGAGGAGCAGCAAGAATAAAGATAAAAGGATTTAGAGACATGTGGGGTACCAGTTAAGTGATAGACACACATCAGAAGCATCAGAGGAGGATGACAGAATGGGGTAGAAAGTCTGTCTTAAAAGAGAATGGTCAAGTCCAGCAGAGAAGCAACAAGAACTCTCGCCTTCTGCACCCCATAAAGATCTTTGGTCCATACTCCCAGAGAGATAAAGGAGGATAGGGAAGCTTCTAATGGAGGGGAGGGGACACAGAACTCTGGTGGCGGAAAATGTACCCCCTCTTATCCCACAAACTTGTCGATCATTATTAAATCACTAGTAAAAAAATTGAGAGAGAGAGAGAGAGAGATAGAGAGAGAGAGAGAGATAGAGAGAGAGAGAGAGAGGGAGAGAGGGAGAGGGAGGGAGGGAGGGAGGGAGGATCGTCAAAAACTTTGACAAGAGACAATCTGTACATCCAAAACTTCATCCAATGAAGTCCAAGTAAGATCAACTCAAAGAAATCTATACCAAGTGCAAGGACCGGCATAAGGATCCCAGTTCGAGCCCCCGGCTCCCCACCTGCAGGGGAGTTGCTTCACAAGTGGTGAAACAGGTCTGCAGGTGTCTTTCTCTCCCCCTCTTTGTCTTCCCCTCCTCTCTCTATTTCTCTCTGTCCTATCCAACAACAACGACATCAATCAAAACTACAACAATAAAACAAGGGCAGCAAAATGGAATAAATAATAAATAAATTTTTTAAAAAGCAATCTATACCAAAAGACACTTTATCATATAAAGACATCTGGTATGATGTCAAAAATAAAAGTGAGACAAAACAAAAACTAAGCAGAGAATGTTGAAAGTAGTTAGAGAGAAGTCACTTGTCATTCAGACTGTTTTTTTTGTTATTAGTGATTTAATAATGATTAACAAGATTGTAGGATAACAGGGGTACAATTCCATCCACCAGAGTTCTGTTCAGCTCCCCTCCACTGGAAGCTCCCCTATTCTTTTTTTTTAAATATTTATTTTATTTATTCATTCCCTTTTGTTGCCCTTGTTGTTTTATTGTTGTAGTTATTATTGTTGTCGTTGTTGGATAGGACAGAGAGAAATGGAGAGAGGAGGAGAAGACAGAGAGGGGGAGAGAAAGACAGACACCTGCAGACCTGCTTCACCGCCTGTGAAGAGACTCCCCTGCAGGTGGGGAGCTGGGGTTCAAACCGGGATCCTTATGCCTGTCCTTGTGCTTTGCGCCACCTGCGCTTAACCTGCTGCGCTACAGCCCGACTCCCAAGCTCCCCTATTCTTTATCCCTCTTGGAGTTTAGACTGAAGTTCTATTTTTTTTATGATTATCTTTATTTTATTTACTGGATAGAGACAGCCAGAAATTGAGAGGGAAAGGGGTGATAGAGAGGGAGAAACAGAGATAGATACACTTGCAACACTGCTTTAACACTTGTGAAGCTTTCTCCCTGCAGGTGGGAACAGGGGGCTCAAACCTGGGTCCTTGTGCACTGTAACATAATGAAAATAGTCTGGAATTAGTAGTCTGAGTTGTTCATCTGTGAATATACTAAAAATACATTAAACTGTACACTTTTATGGTATGTAAAGTTTATCTCCAAATATCTATAATCGAGGCAACATTTTTGCCAGTGCTGATTCTAGGATTCCACACCTACAATAGCTAGAGCCCAAAAAGGTATCTTGAAGATAATCTTCTTCAGTTCTTAGGTTTGATGAGTAGATGACATGAGGTTTTGTTCTTATAGATAACAGTCTTCACGTAGTATCTGCTACAGGTCATGGAGGAAGAAGGGTGGGGCCTTTGCCTGAGTCGTGCCCCTTAACTGCCACACTATCTGGAAAAAAATCAGTGCACATCTTTCATGAATCTGCACAAGCAAATATTTCCTCAACATGGAGGTAATAAGCATATGGGGGAATACAAAAGCAGCAGGAGAGCAGAAGGTTGGAATGAGCAAAGTTATCCATTCACCCTATATGTATGCAAAGGTAGAGAAAGGCCACACACTATATCTGAACTCAGAAACACTGGTGAAGAGGAAGAGGGCTGGCCAGGAGAAACACAACATTACATTTTCTGGGTGACCCAGGGGGCAGTGTAGTAGATAAAAGGTTGGACTCTGAAGTATGAGGCTCCAAGTTCGATCCCTGGCATTACATGTGCCAGAGTGATGCTCTGGTTCTCTCTCTCTGTCATTAACTAATTAATTAATTGATTCATCTTGTTAAAAAAACTCTTTCTTGGGAGTTGGGCTAGCACAGTGGGTAAAGTGCATGTGGTGCAAAGTGCAAGGACCAGCGGAAGGATCCCGATTTGAGTCCCAGGCTCCCCACCTGCAGGGTAGTTGCTTCACGAGTGGTGAAGCAGGTCTGCAGGTGTCTTTCTCTCCCCCTCTCTGTCTTCCCCTCCTCTCTCCATTTCTCTCTGTTCTATCCAACAACAACAACAACATCAATAACAACTATAATAACTACAACAACAATAAAAAACAACAAGGGTAACAAAAGGGAAAATAAATAAATAAATAATGCTTTTAAAAAAGAAAATAAGAAAAGATAAGTTCCTATCACTTAGGGAACCACCAAAATGTTTTTTTTTAAAAAAAAAAAAACACCTTTTTTTTCTTTTTTCTTTTTTGCCTCCAGGGTTATCACTATGAATTCACTGCTCTTGTGGCCATTTTTTTTTTAACCTTTTTTGGATAGGTTAAGGAGAAATTGAGAGGGCAGGGAAAGATAGAAAGGGGGAGAGAAAGATAGACACCTAAAGACCTGCTTCACTGCTTGTGAAGTACCCCCCCACACACACACACACACACACGCAGGTGGGAAGCTGGGGGCCTGAACCAGGAGCATTGCGCCAGTGCTTGAGTTTCGTACTATGTGTGCTTAACCCATGAGCCACCACCCAACCCCCATTAAAAAAACCTTCTGCCCCCACACCTATGGACATCTAATCTTTGACAAAGGGGCACAGACTATTAAATGGGGAAAGCAGAGTCTCTTCAACAAATGGTGTAGGAAACAATGGCTTGAAACATGCAGAAGAATGAAACTGAACCACTATATTTCACCAAATACAAAAGTAAATTCCAAGTGGATCAAGGACTTGGATGTTAGACCACAAACTATCAGATACTTAGAGGAAAATATTGGCAGAACTTTTTTCCACATAAATTTTAAAGACATCTTCAATGAAACGAATCCAATTTCAAAGAAGACTAAGGCAAGTATAAACCTATGGGACTATATCAAATTAAAAAGCTTCTGCACAGCGAAAGAAACCACTACCCAAACCAAGAGACCCCTCACAGAATGGGAGAAGATCTTTACATGCCATACATCAGACAAGAGCTTAACAACCAACATATATAAAGAGCTTCCAAACTCAACAACAAGATAACAAATAACCCCATCCAAAAATGGGGGGAGGACATGGACAGAATATTCACCACAGAAGAGATTCAAAAGGCCGAGAAATAAATGAAAAAATGCTCCAAGTCTCTGATGGTCAGAGAAATGCAAATAATGACAACAATGAGATACCACTTCACTCCTGTGAGAATGTCATACATCAGAAAAGGGAACAGCAGCAAATGCTGGAGAGGGTGTGGGATCAAAGGAACCCTCCTACACTGCTGGTGGGAATGTAAATTGGTCCAACCTCTGTGGAGAACAGTCTGGAGAACTCTCAGAAGGCTAGAAATGGACCTACCCTATGATCCTGCAATTCCTCTCCTGGGGATATATCCTAAGGAACCCAACCCATCCATGCAAAAAGATCTGTGTACACATATGTTCTTAGCAGCACAATTTGTAATAGCCAAAACCTGGAAGCAACCCAGGTGTCCAACGTCAGATGAGTGGCTGAGCAAGTTGTGGTATATATATACAATGGAATACTACTCAGCTGTAAAAAATGGTGACTTCACCGTTTTCAGCTGATCTTGGATGGACCTTGATAAATTCATGTTAAGTGAAATAAGTCAGAAATGGAAGGATGAAGATGGGATGATCTCACTCTCAGGCAGAAGTTGAAAAACAAGATCAGAAGAGAAAACACAGGTAGAACCTGAACTGGAATTGGCGTATTGCACCAAAGTAAAAGATTCTGGGGTGGGTGGGTAGGGATTATACAGATCCAAGAAGGATGACAGAGGACCTAGTAGGGGTTGTATTGTTATATGGGAAACTGGGGAATGTTATGCATGTACAAACTATTGTATTTACTGTTGAATGTAAAACATTAATTCCCCAGTAAAAAAAAAATAAACTTTCTAGTAGATTACTCTATCGTATGTCTCATATTGAATCTCATGATTTGTGTCCAGGCCAGGGGAGCCACTCATGAACCACTGTGCATACTTTTCCACAAAGACTGAAGCAAAGAGAGTAACTTCCTGTGTTATATGCAGGCCTCAGTGTTCTGCCAGCGTCCACTAGAATCACTGATGAGGACTGAGAATAGGCAGCACAGTCATGCCTCTCCACCAAATCAGACGTGGGCTGTTAATTACTGTCTTTTATGGCATGTCACAGATATCTTCTATCTTTCAAGTCCTCAAGTTACAGTCATTTGTATGTTTTCAGTTCCTTAAAGGGTGCTTCAGAAGCATTAATATCCTACACAAAAAACAATGTTACTCAGTGCAGGAGTGGCAAGGAAACTACATGATTCCTCACAGCCCTCAGAACCTTCTGCAAACAGTACAGGATTCACTTAAATTGGTTTAGAGGCTGAAAGTGAAAGTGACTCAGACTGTTTTGAAAAGGTCAAGAGAATGCACTTGCTCATTTTCAAATTCCTCTGAAATCTTTTCCTGTGAGCGTCACCACTAAAGGAAGGAATGCCAACCTAGGCTAACACATAACTACTGTGTGATTTTAATTTTTTCTCCTCTGAAGTGGGCTCTCTAGAAATTTCTTCTTCTTCTCCTTCTTCTCCTTCTTCTTCTTCTTCTTCTTCTTCTTCTTCTTCTTCTTCTTCTTCTTCTTCTTCTTCTTCTTCTTCTTCTTCTTCTTCTTCTTCTTCTTCTCCTTCTCCTCCTCCTCCTCCTCCTCCTCCTCCTCCTCCTCCTTCTCCTCCTCCTTCTCCTCTTCTCCTCCCCCCCCCCCACCCCCTCCTTATTTTTCTTTTTGACACCAGGGTTTTCACTAGGACTTTGTATTCTGCACAATTCCATCACTCCTGGTTGACTTTTTCTTTTTTTGGCTTCAAGTCACTGGGGCTTGGTGCTGGCACTACAAATCCAAATCCATAGCTCCTGGTGGCCATTTTTTTTTTCCTTCCCATTTTATTAAATAGGAGATAAAATGAGAGAGGAAGGAGAGAAAAGAGGAGAGAAAGACAGACACCTACAGACCTGCTTCACCACTTGTGAAACATTTCCGCTGCAGGTGGGGAGCAGGCCCTTGAACCCAGGTCACTGCACTTAGTACTATGTGTACCATACTGGGTGCACCACCATGCAACCCTTCAGACTCTTTTTTCTTTTAAGAGGGTGACTGGGAGAGAGAGACAGAGATATGGAGAGACACCACAGCACCACTTGTGAAGTCTCCCTTTTGCATGGTGCTTCCATATGAGACTACATTTGGAAAATGTCTTTGAAATGCGTTAGGATTAAAACTTAAAATGTGGAGGCTCATATAGAAGCCTTTACACTATTTGGGGGGTTGGATCTTTTATCACCCTCTTTCCCCCCACTAACAAGCAATCATGTGAGTCATCAGGGTCAGGAGAACAGAGGCTGTTTTTGTCAGATATTCCTCTCATCTGACACTCAAAATTGCTAATATGAAGATGGAATTCAGACCTGATGACATCCCCCCCAAACATTAAAGAAACTACTGCTTCATTATGAATTACAACAAGCACCAAAGCTATTATTAGCTATTTCCACCTTAGACAGATACCTATTTTCTGTGCCTTAGAAGATACCTACTAAGAGCAGCATTTGCAGTTACATATTTCACATCTGCTCAGCCCGTGTCACTGCTGAAGGGGTCAAGCTGATCACTCAGGGACAGTGTTACTCTTGGTTCTCTGCCATTCCCATCACCTTCCACCCTCACCCCAGCTGCTAATTTCTTGCTTTTACTTGGGCCTAGAAGAGCCTCTGAGACTTCTCCTAATGACTTGGTCTTCTCTCTGAACAAATGGAGAACAGTGTCAATAAAGATGGAAACTGTGGCCTGTTTGAGCCTGGGTTCAAAGCTCAAAGGTTTCAGTTTCATTAGTTTCATTTTCTACTGAAGAGAGCTGTCAAGTTTCCCCTGCCTTCTCTTTGCCAGCACGTGCAGCCCGTGTTCCTGAAGATGTACTCATTCCACATCGGACATGGTGGTGAGACCCTCCTTTCCGTTCCCACAGGTTTCTTCTAACACATGATGCAAAACAGCATGTCTTCATCTGCATACAATTTGACTGGCCTCAAAGCAGGACCCAATGTGCCTCTACAGTGTTTGTGAACAGCTGATTCCCCTACAGACGAAGGGGCAGGCTGAGAGATGAGGCACTTTTGGCCAAGCTCAAGAAGAGCTCAGAATTGACCAAAAGACTCCTGTGTGCTTTTGCAGAAATGCACAGTGGGAGGCCAGGTGATGGCACACTGGGTTAAGTGCACATAGGACTAAGCACAAAGATCCATGCAAGTTGGATCATGGTTTGAGCCCCTGGTTCCCCACCTGCGGGGGGGTGGGGATCGCCTCACAAGTGGTGAAGCAGGTCTGCAGATGTCTATCTTTCTCTCTCCCTCTCTGTCTTCCACTCCTCTCTCAATTTCTCTTTCCTATGCAATAAAAAAAAAAAAGAAAAGAAAGAAAAAATGGTCACCAGGAGCAGTGGATTTGTACAACAGGTACAGGGCCCAATCGATAACCCTGGAGGCAAAAATAAATAAGTAAATAAAGATGTTCCCTTGAATTAAAACATACAATGCCATACTGTTTTCTCTGCTTTCTAAAGGGAGTAAGTAACACACTGAGTACAGTCAGCTCCCCAAGCCCCCCCCCCCCAACATGGTTTGCTGAAATCTGTGCAGTGTGGGCTGGTGTCACAGTGCTGGTCCTGACTACGTTAGTGTTGTCTTGCTCGGTCCCACTCTTTACTCTCCCATCAGGAGCTCAGTTTTGTTTTTTCCTTCACATTGAGCTGAGAATTCATCTGAAAAGCAAACAATGCACTCCAAGTGGTTGACAATTAGGAACTATTTACACTTCTAAGGGTAGCTGATTTCTGGAGGGGATTGTGGAAAACCAAAGGAGAACCCATTTGAAGGGTGGATTTTAAGGCTGAGACCCTCAGATATGAGCAGAGGTTACTTTTTCTAACTGCGCTCCCAAGGGCTCCTAATTAATAGCAGGTTTCATTTATGTAGAAAAGTGGCTTCACGGGCCAGGCAGTGCTGCACAGGTTACGCTCACATAGTAAGAAGCACAAGGACCCTTGCAAGGATCCCAGTCTGAGGCCCCAGCCCCCCACCTGTGGGGGGGGGGTCGCTTCACAAGCGGTGAAGCAGATGTGCAGGTCTCTCTCTCTCTCTCTAGCTTCCCCTCCCCTTTCAGTTTCTTTCTGTCCTATCTAAATTATCGAAAAAGTGACAACCAAGAGCAGTGGATTGGAGTGCTGGCACCAATCCCTAGCAATAACCCTGTAGACAGAAAAAAAAAAAAAAGGCTTCTAAGTAGGGCAGGGGGGACAGCACACCCTATTGAGTTATGGTGTACAAAGACCAGGGTTCAAGCTCCCACTCCCCACCTGCAGGGGGAAAGCTTTGCAAGTGAGGCAGCACTGCAAGGGTCTCTGTTTCTCTCCCTCTCTGCCTCCTCCTTCCTCTCTATTTCTGGCTGTCTCTGTCCAACAAATAAATAAATAAATAAATAAAGATAATAAAAATTAAAATAAAAAAAATAAAAGTGGGCTTTACCAAAATATATATTTTTAGAGAGCTATTACTTTCATCTGTTGTGCTACATCTGATGGTCCTTTAAGATCTTTCCTGTAGCTGTTTTGATAGAGCCCAGTACATGCTGACACACATTAGTTAATACTTAACAGAGAAAGTACACACAGTTAACAGCATAACTAAATATATATATATTAAAAGGACTGCCTGCCAGGACTTTTGGATTGCAAATTAGAGAAAATGTAGGGCTTCTTGTCAGCAGAGTTCAGGTAAAGTGAGGAAAAGGGTCAACGGCCAGCCAGCAGCTAGTTTGTATGACAAATGACCATTTTCTGTTAAGTATGGCATTCATTCAATCCATTCCACTCCATCAGCCCACATACAAAGCTCTCTGCTGCATGCTGTCAGAGAAGTAACACTTTGAGACAAGCCAATTTTTTGACAGCTAGAAGAGGGCGGGAGGGGGGAGTAGATTGACAGGGAAACCAGATCTATTTCTTATTGAAAACAACACACACACACACACACTTGAAGTGATCCTTTAAATGACAAGCAAGTTGTAGAAAATCTGCCTCTTATTTGCGCTATTATTAAAATCTTGTCTTGGAATCTCAATAACTTGTACACTGCTTTCTCTTTTGGAGATGCGGTACAAACAAACCAGCACTAGATGGCTTCAAGATCACTAGGCCTCTTGCTCTGAAACACAGTGGAATGGTCTCACTGAATTTTAACTGACTTGGTTCATCATCTTATAAGTCTTTAACTTAATCTGGACATATGGACAAATCCACCGTCTTGCGTCAGTTTTTGACGGGGTTTTACGTGAGGACATGCAAACACTCCAGTGCTGGAAAGGAAAACAAAGACATTGTTCTTTGACTGGCCTGGTTTCAGCAGCTGTTACCAATATCCAAGCTTCAGAACCCAGCCCCCACATCAGGGGAATCAGGACCACCTCCAAGACACACTGTTTTGCTGCAGAGAAAACCAAAAGGAAGGCAGACATCCATACGGACAACTGGGCAGACACTCGTTAAATGTCTTCAAAATTTGAAGTCACTCTAGTAAGATCACTTCCATAAACACACAAGCACTTAATCAGTACTTGGTCAGGCAATTAACATCAACATCAGACTATGAAGTGATTCAACATCCTTAGTACATTTTTTCTCATGACATAATTACTCCCTTCTCTGGTAAAAAGAGAATTGGCATTTGGACAAGACCTGGACAGAATAAAATGCTCATGAAACTCTTTAAAGGCTATGAAAGCAAGGGTCAATGCTTGCATATTATCCTGTGCACACTGAAGAACATGTTTGCCAGCGAACAAAGAATGCATACCACCAGCTATAGTCACACCTGTAAATTTTAGGTAATGCCATTTTGCATGATTCTCATTGTCTTAGCAACAATCACAGAGCTATGGCAACAAAGGTGACGAAATATTTACACTCAGCAACAAAGGTGACAAAAGAATGCTGTGCTCATCCTTGCAGGACTGCCCACCCTGCACAGTGGACATCAACTGATGGCAAGCACGCTTGCTTCTAAGATTTTCAGAACTGAGATTGAGAATTCACAAATTAATCTAGAAAACCTTTAGTCATTTAAATAGCTCAAGCCTAGTGGCCAGGTGGCGGTGCACCTGGTTTAGCACACACATTACAAACGCAAGGACCTCGGTTCAAATCCCCAGTCCCCACCTGCAGGGGGAAAACTTCACACAAGTGGTGAAACAGGGCAGCAGATGCTTCTCTCTGTCTCTCTCCCTCTTAATATCCCCTTCCATTCTCAATTTTTCTCTATCTCTACCCAAACCAAATAAATATTAAGGGAGTCGGGCGGTAGCACAGTGGGTTAAACGCACGTGGCGCAAAACTCAAGGACTGGTGGAAGGATCCCGGTTTGAGCCCCCGGCTCCCCACCTGCAAAGAAAGTCACTTCACAGGCGGTGAAGCAGGTCTGCAGGTGTCTCTCTCCCCCTCTGTCCTCCCCTCCTCTCTCCATTTCTCTCTGTCCTATCCAACAACGACGACATCAATAACAACCACAAGAACTAGAATAATAATAATAATAATAATAATAATAATAATAAAAAGCAAGGGCAACAAAAGGGAAAATAAGTAAAATACAAAAAAATATATTAAAAAATATTTTTTAAAAACCCACAAAAACCTAAAACTCAAAGCCTTCCGAGAGAATGAAAATAGAGGTGCTGACACACAAATACTCAAACAGCTCATCACAGGAGTCACAGTCAGTTTTGACTTCACTGTGACTACACCAAGCACAGCAGCAGACTTCATGAAAATTGTGGTGCAGGATAGTGGTTGGCAAGAAAAATGGGCTGTAGGTCCTGGGAGCAAAGGGGGGGGGGGGAAGCACATCAGTTCTAACCCCTAATCCACTGAAAGTTGTAACGTTCTTATCCCCTTTCTCACTGGATACTATAGGCACTGTCCTCAAGAACTTATCTTAGATCCTCACAAAGAGAGCTAAACTCAAGATATATCCCTTAGAGTCTCCATGTCTAGCTGCTCTCCCTGGCCAAGATAGAAAGATATGCTGATTATGTTACTGTGCAATGCTATGCTCTCCTCTCCTGATTAGAAAGGAGGAGGGGCCGGAGAGTGGAGCACCTGTTCCAATGAGCGCAAAGACCCAGGTCCTGGCCCCCACTTGGAGGGGGAAAGATTTGCGAGTGGTGAAGCAGTGTGGCAGGTGTCTCTCTGTCTCTATCCCTCTCTATTACCCCCTCCCTCTCAATTTCTAGCGGTCTCTATCCAACAAATAAATATACTTTTTTTTTCTAAAAAAGGGGAAAGAACGAGAGAGCAGAGCAGGCGATGACCCCAAGAATTTGTCCACCCAACGTTGTTTTTCTCATCTTCTTCCTGGGTTGGTCAGGATACTTACCTGAAAGTCTTAAGTACAACAGTGGGAGGTCTCCAGCTGACCTCACAAGGCCTTGGCCCCTTTCTCTGATTGCATTCTCTACCGTCCACATAATCTTCTGGGTCGAACAATGTAGAAGTCACCTGACCGAGATAAACATTGTAGAAAATCCAGCATGTAGTCACTTGCTCAGTGTGCAAATAACAGGGTACATGAACAATTTCCATTAATGAATTTTATTAATTTGGTAATTTTCACTTAAGAGTACTGATGCCCTCCTTTAGAAGGAGATGTATGTATGTATATATTCTATGCACATATTCATAATACCTCAGAAAGACATTAGTTGGTTTATCTTCACATTTTTGGTATATAGAAATCATTTTATTTTTTCGTATTGCAGCACAGTAGATACACAATCAATATTATTTCCTAGAGTGTGCAATATATAAATTATTCACATTACAAAATTAAGAACAGAAAGCCTCATATGCAGGAAATATTTATAAATGTACACCTACTTTTAGCTCTGTATTTTTTACAGTATATATTGCTATTCTAGCATTATAAATCAGAATGAATATGACAGGATACATTTATGAATAGAGGATACACATAGGTCCAATTCCAGAGGCTTAGTACACTATACAAATACTCAGCTCTTTACTTTGGTTGTTAGGGTTCCATGTGCTAAGGCATCCACCAGATCTGAAAAACAAAGACAAAAACAAGAACTCCAGAAGTACACTTATGACACTGGTATTTCAAAGACGATTTCTCCTCCTCTTCCTTCTTCTTTATTCTCCTTTATATCGAGGGGACCTTTTCTCTTTAAAAGCCAGAAGACCTTCAAGTCTGTCTTTTGTTGGAATAGTCTGAGAGAGAGAAGACATTAATGATTTACACCAAAAAGTAAACACTTGAAGTTTAGCAAACTAATTAAGAAGACTAATGAGAAACACAATCTAAAATTTGAAATTGGTTATTTATTGATACATCAACTTCAGGTCACAGTTTACATGGGGATTGAAGTGAGGTATATCTTATGGGAAAAATCGGCAATGTCTGGCTGTATCAGTAAGTCATGGGCATTAGAATTCAGGGGTCTCCAAACACAAGAGTTTTTATCACTTAGTTTAGATTTAGGCTAGTTGTATTACTTTTTTTATGCTAATTTAAAAGATGCTGTTTTTTAAAATTTCTTCATTCTTTATAAGTTCTTGATTGTTAGTGTACAGGGAAGCAACTGACCCTGGCTTGTTAATCTTGCATCAAGCAAACTTACTTTAATTGCCTGTTAGTTCTTTCTGAGTCTTTAGGGCTTTCTATATCAACAATCATTTCATGTGTGAATAGTTTTTTCTCAGTACCTTTTCATCAGTATTAATACATTCGTTAGGATCTCTGATAGGTGTTGAGAAGAAGTAGTGAGAGTGGGCGACCTTGCATTTTCCTGATCATTCAAATATTCCAATTAGCATTATTTTTATTTTAGCTTTAGTAGAAGTCTCTATTAAGTTCACAAAGTTCCTGTGGCTGAGGATGGATATATATATATATGCATTTTTACATTTTATGAGGTGATTATATGGTGCTTTACTTCATTAACCTATTGAGGCGATGGATTACATCAACTGATTTTCAGATGCTGAACCACATTCACCACACACCTAGAAAAAAATTTCATTAGGCACTCTATACACACACACACACACACACACACACGCACACACACATGCACCAAACACTTTTTAAAGTGGGGGAAAATGTAAACAGACTCTTCAACATAGAAATCTGTTCACCAATATTCAAATAGCCAAGGCATATGAAAAAGTACTCAATGGCACAGATTATCCGAAGGAGGCAAAGCAGGAGAACAACGAGACTCTACCTCACACTTATAGCATCATCATACAGAAAGTACTGGCAAGAATATTCTGAAAAAGAAACCTTCGACATGTTTGCTGAGAATGTAATGTTCAGTCCTTGGGAAGCAGTTAGGAGACTCATTAAAATATTAAAAATAGACCACCATAAGATACAGCAATTCCTCTCCAGGTATCTATCCAAAGAACATAAAAACACTTATCACAAGAGATCTGTACACACTTAGGTTCACCGCAATGTTATATATAATAGCAAAGCTTAAGAAGCAATCCAAACTTATAGTGTATATACATATAGAGATGCATACACACATAGACACACTACTCAGCTGTAAGAAAAGATGAAATCTTCTCTTTTGCTAAAATATGGATGGAACTGGAAGGAATCCTGTGAAATGAAGTAAGCCAGAAGCAGAAGAACTAATACTGGGTAGTTTCACTCATGGGAGGGACTTAAACAAAGTAAAAGAAAACAAAGGGTGAAACTTTAGTAAACTGTGGTCTACTAATGCAGATCTACAGACTCAAAGGGGGAGAGGAGTAAGAGGAGATCTGATTGGATTTCAATTGCTAATATTTTGTTAAGTGGCCTTGCATCTGTTTCATAAGATACAATGGCTTGAATTTTTCCTTTACTGTAATGACTTTATATAGAGTTGCTGGGAAAGTCATGATGCATTTTTGCACAGAAAAAAACCTAAGAAAATACATCATGATTTTTCTGACAGCCCAATATATTGATGAAGATAATACTAGCCTCATCTAATGAGCCAAAGTGTCCCTTATGCTTTTACTTTGAGGAAAACATTACAAAGAATTAAACACTTTTTTCTTAAGTATCTGGTAGAAATTCACCAATAAAACCACTTAGTTTGATGTTTCCTACTTGGGAAGTTTATTAATCATTAACTTAAGCTTTTTCTTTTCTTTTTTTTTTTTTTTTTACCACACATAGACTATCCAGATTTTCTATTTTTCTATATTCAACTTTTGCTTGATTATGCCTTTCAAAGATTTAGCCTATGTCATCTGAGTTGTCAAACTTATGGGCACAGAGATGTTTGTATTCTTTAATTATTCCTTCAATGTCCATAGTGGTAGTCTCTCCTGCGTTTCTGCTACTGGTGCTTTCTCTCTCTCTCCCTCTCTCTCTCTCTTTACTTTTCTTATCTGTATTTATTTATTTGACAGAGACAGCCAGAAATCAAGAGGAAAGGGGGTGATAGAGAGGGAGGGACACCTACAACACTGCTTCACTAATGGCAAAGCTTCCCCCCTGCAGGTGAGGACAAGGTGTTGGAATACAGGTCCTTGTACACTGCAACATGTGCCCTCAACTAGGTGCACCACCGCCAGGCCCCTACTGCTGCTTTCTCTACCTTCCCCCTCCCCAACGCCCCCAGACCACCTCTTAGTTAGCCTGGCTAGAAGTCTGCAACTTTGGGAATCTTCACAAGGAATTTACTTTTGGTTTCTCTGACCTTCCTCTTGTGCTTTCTTTACCTTTATTTATTTTATTCCTGGGGTAGCCATTTTTTACTTGTTTTAGATTTTTCTCTTTTCCCAATATATGCATTGAATACTACACAAATTTCTGGCTAATCTAGACTTTTGATACATTACTACAAATCATTTCAAGGCTGTGTTTTCATTTTTAGTTAGTTCAAAATATTTTTAATTCCTCTTCGGATCTCAAGCAGAAGACTTGTTTAATCTCCAAATATTTTGGGATTTTCCACCTTGTTGTTTTGTTACTGGTTTCAAATTAATACCATTGTGTTCAGGCAGGATATTCTGTGTGAATTCTGTTCTGTTACATTTGATATGCTGGGATTTATTTTAATATTTGTTTTTATATTTTTTCTCCCCGACTGTGAGGCTATCCATTTGAGAGAATGTTTTCACTTACTTCATTCACAGCATGTGTTCATTAATGACAGGTGGTGATTTATATATACTGGGAAGGCTTAAATTTCTAGATAGTGGGGCTGGGTAGTGGTGCACCTGAGTGCACATGTTATAATATGCAAGGACCCAGTTTCGAGTCCCTGGTCCCTACCTGCAAGGGGAAAGCTTTGCAAGTGGTGAAGCAGTGCTACAGGTGTCTCTCCGCCTGTCCCTCTGTCCCCTCCCCCCTCGATTTCTCACTGTCTCTATCCAATAAATAAACAGATAATAACAAAAAATTAAGCATTAAAAAAGATTCTAGATAGTGCTCCTAATTTATGACAGCACACATCTAAATGGCTGCTAATGTAGTGTCCAATTTCCCAGAAAGGTAGAAGAAAATAATTATACCCTAACATAAACTTACATTTTTCAGAAACACACACACACACACACACACACACACACGAACCAACCTGAAGGACTAGGGAGAAGAGAGGGTGGAAACGAGGGAGGTCTAGAGGAGGAAGATGGAGAGACTGGGGAATAAAAGGGAAGTAAGGGTAAAAGGAAAAGAGGGAGGGAGGGAGGAACCAAAGAAGGAAGGAATAAGGAATGGAGTGAGAAAAGAAAAAAAGGGAGGAAGCAAAAGGGAGGGTATGGAAGAGGAGGTGTGGGGAAGAAAGCAGGGGGGGGAAAGACACAGGCAGAAAATTTGTTCTTTTATACAAAATCTTACTCGTCTGTGTAGAAAAAAAGAAAAACTTTGTACATGCATTAGTGAACTTTCAGTAAGCAGGAAAAAAAGGCTCAAGATGTCAGGAAACGACAATGAATTTCCCTTTGTTCCTTTTGCTGCACGACCAATGGTGCTGTCTGCCCTTCCTGGAAATGAGTTTCAAGCACTCATTTTCTATAGCAGGCAATTTTTTTTTTAAATCTATTTATTGGCTAAAGACAGCCAGAAATCAAAAGGAAAAAGGGCGATAGAGAGGGAGAGAGACAGAGAGACACCTGCAGACCTGCTTCACCATTTAGGCTTTCCCCCCTGCGGGTGGGGAGCTGGGGCTTGAACCCAGGTCCTTGTGCATTGTAACATGTGCACTCAACTAGGTGTGCCACCACCTGGCCCCCAGCGGGCAAATGTTCACCTCTGCATTTCTTACTGCCTGTCTACAACGGAGTGAAGGTTCAAGTCTACACCTACAAAGTACAATTGATGGGAATACTGTGAGAACCAGGTTGAGCATGGTGAAGCTTTTCCCATTGAAAAATGGGGAACTGAGGAAACGAAACTCCCTGTCAGACTCTCTCTTGCTAAGGTTGAGCTGGGGAGAGGTACGGGCCTCAGTTTTTGCTTCCCTGTCAGTTACTCCCTGTCTCCAGAAACCCTGCATTTTTCTGCCTCCAGGGGCTCAGCATTCCTTAAAACATTAAGCCAGCTCTGCATCATTCCCTGATACAATGGCCTGCTCTCGCTCTCTTATTATCTACCTATCAGTGTTCTGCTGTGTCTAACAAATGACTTAAGGTTTCCTCCCTATTTCCCCACCCATTCCGCTCATTTGATACATTCTTTTCCTACCCTCAAGACCCTCCCTGCCTGCAGGGTATTATTAATCCTACCAGTTAAATCCCTCACAACAGTTGCTAAGGAAGTTCCTACCTTTCCCAACTCCCTTTTGCCTTTCTCTGCCCCTTTTCCTAACCATGTATGCTACTGTCAAGTCAGAAACTTTTGTTTCTGACTTGTGACTTCCATTTCTGACTTACAACTTCCATTTTCTGGCCTCGAAGAGCGTGCACGCTTGGAAAGGGATCCTTACGACGGCCCTTGAGCTTTGCGCCATGTGCACTTAACCTGCTGTGCCACCGCCTGACTCTGGGGTGCTCGAGTGAATAAATATTTGAACTGCCTCACCACCACTGGCTCGGTTCTTGGGTCATCTCTCTCGCGTCACTAGCCCAACAGTACAATGCGAGCCTGAGACACAGCTACAGTAGAGGTGGTACTATGCTATTTAAGTTTTACAAACGACACAATTAAGAGACATTCATTCATGTGTGGGACAGAATTTATCTTAAGAGCTGGTTAATAGTCAAGTAGCAGAAACAACACAGAACTAAATTTAAATGACTGAGAAAGGGAATGACTTATAATCTTGATTTGTGATATACAGTTCATCTTATACATAAGGCAAACATAATTTACAAGGTGTCCTCAATGAATTTGTGAGTTCATCACATACCTGAGCATAACAAGCTTCTTCTATGGCTAATCCTGTTATTAAGTCGACCTGAGGATAAAAACACATTTTATTTCAGCAGGAATCACTTTTTAAGACATGACATATTTGATACAAGTTCAACTTTGATAAATCTATTTCAAAACAACAGAATCTTCAGTGCAATACAATCAATCAGAAACATAATCAGCATGAGAAACTTGGAAATCAAGCTGACTGATGCAATTATGACTCCACTACTTAAGAGCTGTGTGATCTTGAGGAAGTGATTTCACCTCTCTGTGGCTCACATCTGCATCTGGAGAAGAGATTAATTACAGTGCTTACCAAATGCAGGCTTGTGAGTATTAAATGAATTAGTCTAGGTGAAATCCTTTTTAAGCTACTTACTATATCTACATAGCTTACTCCATAGGAAATATGGAAGGTATTTGCTATAGTACTGTTTCTATTATGAAAGAATACTTAAAAACCAATAAAATATCTTATGATTTTTTTAAAAAATTGCATTTATTGCTAACAGATTCAAGATCCATCTCTTTCTCTCTCTCTCCTTCGTCTCTTTCTCCTGCTTGAAGCCCATGAAAATACAGTCCTGCAAGGAAAAAAAAAACCCACATTCTTCGAAATTTCGATATACGAACCTCAATATCATCACTATAAGTAAAGTTCAAAGTAACTGGATACCAGCACTGCTACTTTGCCCTAGGTAGCTCTCCCCTGGTTTTGGATCTCCACTCCTTTGAAGCCACATTCCCAGGGTAATCCCAGGACACCTTTAGACTGGCCTTGTTTATTTGTCTCACGGAAGAAATCATATAATTATAATTACCATGAAATCAATAATACAGTTAAACACCAACTGATTAATTTTCAGTCGTAGTAGTGGTGAAACAGTAATGTCTGAGAACATTTTTTTAAAAAAAGATGTTGAAACCTAATCACAGCTAATTTGAATTAAATATCACTCCTATTCCAACCTTAAACTCAAAAAATTAAGGGCACTCACCTCCATCCCTTGATTAATTGCTAATTTTGCCACTCTCACTGCAACAGGTCCCTAAAATTCCAATTAAGAAAAAAAAAACTTTCAGTTATTATTCTTACCAATTATGTACTACACATTCAGAAAAATGCCATTGTTGGCACTGAAGAAATACTGGTCATGAAAAGTTTAGGGAAATTAAAAAATGATTATTAATTCTATTTACTGAATAGAGACACCCAGAAATCAAGAGGGAAAGGACACCTGCCACACTGCTTCACCACTTGCAAAGCTTTCCCCCTGTAGGTGGGGAACAGGGACTCGAACCCGGGTCCTTGTGCACTGTAACATGTGTGCTCAACTGGGTGCACCACCACCCGGCCCCTTAAGAAACTTTTCGTTGAGGAATCTTGTAAGATTTTAATTAAGTAGGAACTGAAACAACTTCACTGCGTCAGTAGTCAGTAGGTGATAAAAAGAATCCACAATAGCCTGGAGCACACAAACTCAAGATGCCTGAAGGTCGGCAGGTGGTGTATATCTACTACAGGGCTTAACACTTTGCAACTCATCTTCCTAGAAATGGGGAAAAGTAAATGAGACAACTGGTTTGCCATCATCGCACACCCTTTGGTGGTAAAGCAGATGCTTAGGCTGATGTTACTGACTAGCACAGTATCTATCTGACCGGTGGTGTGTCTCTGCAGCTGTCCAGGTAGACAACCATGGTGAAGTGTCAATAATGGCGCATCTTCTGGGCAGTGCTTCCACAACGCACAAAAGCCAAAATTAAAAGTCTTTCAGAATGTGTGACGGTCACAGAGGAAAGAAGAAAGAACTGAGTGTCCTATGTGAGGAGGGTAACACTACATTTTTCTCAGATACAATCCTCCAGAGAAAACTGACTTACTTGATCACATTTTAAAATTCTTAAAAAAACTGCTTATGGGTGGGGAATGTGACATCAATGGCATATGTTAAGCTGCCTTTTAAAATAAAAAATGCAAGGTAAGTTTCAGCTAGAAACATAAGCACAAAGGCCTGTGAGTGGATTAATGCGACTTATCTAGTGTTAAAAAAAAAAAAACTGCCATGTTTCCTATCAGGGTTAAAAAATTTTTTTTTATTATCTTTATTTATTTATCAGATAAAGACAAGCCAGAAATAAAGAGGGATGGGGATGATAGAGAGGGAGAGAGACAGAGAGACTCCTGCAGCCCTGCTTCACCACTTGCAAAGCTTTCCCCCTGTAGGTGGGTACCGGTGGCCTTGAGCTGGGGTCCTCACGCACTGTAACATGGCCACATAACCAGGTGTGCCACCCGGCCCCCCCATTAGGGCTTATTTATTTTTTTTAACAGAGAGGGGGAGAGAAATATAGACACCTGGAGACCTGCTTCACCGCCTGTAAAGGGACTCCCCTGCAGGTGGGGAACTGGGGGGCTCGAACCTGGATCCTTACGTCAGTCCTTGCACTTTGTGCCACATGTGCTTAACCCATTGTGCTACCACCCGACTCCCTATTAGGGGTTTTAATGAACAACTTTCAAGTATCTTTTCTCCTAGGTTCCATGCTTAAAACTTTACTTTTCAGAGACCGCAGCTTTCTGAGGCTTAGACAGATGAGATCTAGAGGCCTTGATGTAGGATGACAGAAAAGGTCCAAAGCTGGGTTGAGACTGTTCTGCAGACACCTACCACGGGGAGATAAGGAACTGTACCCACGTGTCAACAACCATGCTGTGAGCCATTCGTGCCTCCAATAAAATGGGGGAAAAACAAATAAAGCTACAGACATCTAAAGAAAAAAAAAAAGCGAGAATTCTACCAAATGTGATTTTCAGAGGTGGTACAGGCCGGGTTTTATTTTTAATAAGGTGCTCCTCGCAGGGTGAATTCTCTCCGTTCATCACCACCTGACCCAGAGAAAGTGTCTGGAATACAGATCCCCAGGTTCTTGGTGAAAATGCAGATGTGGACTCAGGCCCCTTGGGTGGGCCTGGGACCCTGCACACTAATGTCCACTTCAAGGGTATGCCCTGGCTATCGGGGCACTATTGTCATTTTGGGTACTAGAATCTACTAAATCTGAAATGCTGGAAAATGAAAATGCTTAACGCCAACACTTGGTTTAAGGGGCCAAGGGGTGGCGCACCTGGTTGAGAGCACACGTTGCGGCGCTCAAGGACCCGGGTTGGAGCCTCCAGTCCCCACCTGCAGGAAGAAAGCTTTGCAAGTGTTGAAGCAGTGATACAGGTGTCCTCTCTGTCTCTCTCCCTTTCTATTCCCCCATTCCTCTCGGCTTCTGGCTGTCTCTATCCAATAAATAAATAAAGATTAAACACACACACACACACACACACACACACACACACACACACACACGGTTTAATTAGCTTCTCTTTAAAAAAAAAACAAACCAATGGCTCTTCCAGTGTACTTCTACCATACAGAAATCATGTAGAAATACTAATTTTTTGGAGGCTTTCTAATGACATGGAAGATCTATCATTTATCAATAAAGTAAATGTTGTAAAAATAAAGACTAATTCACATCAAAGGGCTGAGATGAGGACTCTGAATGACAGAAATGAACAGAGCAACTTTTGCTTGGGAACAGGGAGCTGACACACTTATGGAAACTCAAGAGGGTTGTAAAAGTGGCACTAGACTCGGGCTATCATCTTTATAAACTCACTCACCCATTTCATGCCATTTGAGGCATATTTTTGTCATAAGCCAAAGGAAGACACCAAACCAATATTTAGTTAAACTATGACTCACGATGGTTAAGTATCTTTAATCTCTTTAGATAGACATTTTCCTACTATATATGCAAAATATTAACATCAAAATTATAAGTCCTTTTTTTTTCTTTAAAGTAGTAGAACTCCTTCTTACTTATTTTCTCTCCACCAATTAAGAGTCTAATGTTCTGTGTTATCTTGTATAACGAAGAGCTGTAATTTATACTTTGAGAATGCCTAGGCATTATCCATACCAGCAACGTAACTTTAGATAACAAGACTTCAGCTGGCCGAATGCAGGAGACATCACATATCTGAATTATGTGTCTGACATCAGTGAAATCCAAGAATACCTCCTGAGGCTGAAATCAAGACTCCAAACAAATAGAGAGGAGATATGTCTTTCTCCAGAGAAATATTTCATGAGATTCACAAAAGGATCTATAACCTACAAACAGGCTATGAGTTTTGTTAGAGTTACGGGATTATGAATTAAAGAAGAAGCTAAATGACTCCAAGAATGGTTCAGGGAGTAACAAAACATGAAGCATGGTTAGGCATAAAGACATAGCCAAGGGAGACTATTCCTCTTAACTTAAAATCCCTTAATTCATGATTAAAGATGAATATCTAGTGGTCTGGGAGGTGGCACATTGGATAAAGCAATGGACTCTCAAGTGTGAGGTCCTGAGTTCAACCCCTGGCAGCATACGTGCCAAAGTGATGTCTGGTTCTATCTCTATCTCTCTCTCCTCCTATATTCTTCATGAATGAATACATCAAATCTTTTTTTTAAAAGACAAATATCTAAAACTATACCTTGAAGGAGAAAACAAAGAAACCATTAAAATAGAAGTCTCAATTTGTTATTATTAATATAACTCGAGGAAAATCATCTGGGAATAACTGTAAGTTTCCAGATATTGAAAGTGTAATTGTGAGGAAATGTATCATGTGAAGAGGAATTACAATGTCTATTATCACCATAAAACAAACAGAATGAGACACAGAACTGCTACTCTTTAAGCAGCTTATCTAAAGCAAAGCTATCAGAAAGAAAATCCATTTAGGACTGGTGTCTTCTTATCTAGCAGGAAACTGTGTTTCAAGCCAGCAGTGACATAGTATAATAGCCTCCATTGCTGTTTCTCTTCATTTGTCTGACTCAGGTGAGAGAGGTCAATGGGAAAACACCTTGAAATGCCAGTAAGTCCAGTCCCTCATGACAGATTACCAGTCTGAGTACAGCATGACCTTTAGGTTTTCTGTCAATCTGAACTTAAATCTGAAAGTGCTTCAATATTAACCTATCACAGTATATACCATTTCCAGATTTACAAATAACATGTACTTCTCTACTTGGTAAATGCAAGTGTCAGAGATTGCCTTCTAACTGGAAAGTCGTAGGCATCTTAGGTGTCAGGTACATGAGATTATTGTCAGTTTGCTAGAAAGCTATCTAAAAAGAGAAGAGCAAAAACAGAGAAATACAATTAGAAATAAATACCTGAGGTAAAAACTCCCTGGCTAGGTCCAAAGCCTTTTTGTAGGCAGCATCTCCCTCCTGATTCTGTTCTAGAACGTGGCTGATTAAACCCACTGCCTTGGCCTCATGGCCGTCAAGTACACGTGCCGAGAAGATGAGTTCTTTGGCCAGAGACATCCCGATGGCACGGGGAAGACGCTGCGTCCCTCCTGAAAAGAGAGAGAGAGAGAGAGAGGATACAAGCAATGATTTCATGCCTTTTAGTTCTAACACTTCAATGTTTCATTCCTTTATTTATAGAAACTAACTAGGGAAAGAAATTTATGTGTCAAAAACTAGTAACTGGACTACTTACTTCAAAATGGAACCATCGTCATTTCTTAATCAGTTTATAAACTTGGAATTAAGTGAATTTTAGATCATTATGAAGTGACTGTGAATACTTTCTGTGGCACAGCAGGTACGTCACTAAATGCCACACGCAATTTTGTTACAAATTTGTTTTGGCCCATTAAATGAGCAAGCCATACTGTCCACCAGCTCAGTCAATGCCATTGGAGGCTCATCAAACGATGGCATATGCTTTTCTGTTTAGATAAAACTTAATTAAATCTGAAATTCAACCAGTGAGTTTTTAACTTATCTATTTAGGTTTTTTTTTGGGGGGGTGGGGAGTAAGATCTTGCACAGTTTCACTGCTCCTGAGCCAATTTTATTATTCAGATAGAGACAGAGAGAGAAAAAGAGATGCAAATACACAGAGACAAAGAGAGATCACAGGATATCACAGCATCCTCAGGTGCATGGTACTCCTCTGTGGTACAGACACTCGAACCTGGCTGTGGACACTGCAGAACATCACCCTACCGAGTGGGCTATCTCTTCTCAAGCCATGAGTTTTTAAAGGACCATCTATTATAAATGAACTGTAAACTAGTATCAATTTCATATATATAAAAACACACAGCTACTCAAGGAAATAGGCTTTGACTTGGCAGTGCTTATTTTCTGAGTTCCCCAACGAACTCTACGTCACTAGATGCACAGGCACTATGACCAGCTTCTAGACACTGATCAGATCTCAGTAAACACAGAGCTGTATGAAAGCAGGTTATGCAGGTCTATCCTCCATTTTCACCAGAGCAAAAATGCAAAAGCAGCCTCAGCATTAGGATTTGTCTAAAGCTCACCCTTAAAACAGTGGCAGGCTGCCAAAGGCCTTGGTGGTCAAGAGGCTGAGCAGTGACTGTTTGATTATCAAGTCTCAGAGAGATAAAACAACAACAACAACGATTCATGGTCCACTGTATAAACAAGCTTACTTGTGCTTTGTTTGGCTCATAAAGTCTTGACTTTTTTTTCTTTCTTCATTAGTAACCCACATATAAAAACTGGGTTGGTGACTTCATGCAATGTAACAATCACTTTTCACCTGCAAGTCAACTGCAGCATGTCTTAATCTGCCACAGACTCTCTCACCCTCTTACTGACACTTTATTGAATCATTCTGGAATAGAGGCAGAGAGAAATTGAGAGGGGAGAGGAAGACAGAGAAACACAAGCACTTGCAGCACTGCCTTACTGCTTGTGAAGCTTCCCCTCTGAAGTTGGGGGTCGGGGCTTGAACCTGAGTCAACTGTAAACATGTGTGCAAAAACCAGGTGAGCCACTGCTGACAACCCTCTCCCTCCACCAACACTTTAGATGATTTTGCATTCCTTTAAGTAACTTTAAGAGAAATCCTTTAAAATTCACAATTCTATTAATGGTGAGAAAGTGAAAAAAATAAAGACCATGAGAGGCAATGAAACATTTTCCTTTACCAGTGAACTACAGACTTATATCTTCAAAAATGTATGCTGATATACTATTAATTAACATATTTTATTAAGCAGCATTACTTAAAACTATGGGTAATTAAAAAAAATCAACCTCAGTCAATCATAAAAGCCCTGACAAAATGTCAATACAGGTAGTTTTTGAACATAAATAAGCACTACTTCTGTAGTTTATTAAGTGTTTATGCTGGTGCATTCATACATGTTTATTTGATACAGTGGGAAATGTGTCAGAGAAATATGAAGTACTGAGAAATTTAAATCTCTAGGGCCAGGCAGTGGAGCACCAGGCTAAGTGCACATAGGATAAAGCAAAAGGACCTGCTCAAGGATCCCAGTTCAAGCCCCCAGTTCTCCAACTGCAGGGGGAAAGATTCATAAGTGGTGAAGCAGGTCTGCAGGTGTCTCTCTGTCTCTCTCCTCTATCTCCCTCTCCCCTCTCAATTTCTCTCTATCCTATCAAAATAAATAAATAAATAAATAGATAGATAAATAAATAAATAAAATGGCCATAGGAATAGTGGATTTGTAGCACAGGCACCAGGCCCCAGCATAACTCTGGATACAAAAAGAAAGCAAGAAAGAAATTAGAAAAAAAGAAAAAAGAAATTTAAATCTCCCAGTTTGAGCCTTCAACACCCCACCTGCACAGGGTGGAGGGGGGGGGTCTGTCGCTTCACAAGCAGTGAAGCAGGTCTTTCCCCCATCTCTACCTTCCCTTCCTCTCTCAAGTTCTCTCTGTTCTATTTAAAAAATTGGCGGGGGAAAAAAAAGGCCACAGGAGCAGTGGATTCATAGTGCAGGCACTGAGCCCCAGTAATAAACCTGGAGGCACATGCATGAGAGAGAGATAGAGAGAGAGATAGAGATAGAGATAGAGATAAGAAGAAGGAGAAGGAGAAAGAGGAGAAGAAGAAGAAGAAGGAAGAGGAGGAGGAGAAGAAAGGAGAAAAGAAGAGGAGGGGGATGGGAGGGGGAGAGGGAGGAGAGGAAGAGAGAAATTTAAATCTGACTGCAAACAGTGATTTTACTCAGTATAGTAAAGATTGATCTGAGAACTTAAGGCATATGCTGCCGGAAAAAGGTGGTTATTTATGTATTTCCAATGACACATTAGATTAGATTAGAACAGAGATATAAATAGTACAATTTAGAGAATTATATTTACTCATAGAGATGATGAGACTCTTCATGAGATGAAAATATTTCTGCATAATTGTATTTATAAGTAGCATACCACTAGAAATGTTTCCTCATGCATTCTGTGAAAACTTGAA
This sequence comes from Erinaceus europaeus, assembly GCF_950295315.1. Lineage (NCBI taxonomy): Eukaryota > Metazoa > Chordata > Mammalia > Eulipotyphla > Erinaceidae > Erinaceus > Erinaceus europaeus. The sequence goes on along the minus strand of NC_080171.1, from coordinate 110,943,366 downwards.
TATAAACTGGCCAAAACTAATACACAACCCTCAGCAGTCAATGCTAATGTCACACTTTTAGTTTAACTGAAACAATAATCAGCAAGTCTGTAGATCTTAAACACATTTAACCCATGGTTTGATTTATAGTGGCATTCTGCAGCAGTGAGAATTTTGTAAAATTGTAACATCAAGAACATGCCTGACACTTAACCCCATGAAACAGATACACTCCATGGTGAGGAGCTGGGGGCATACTGTAAGTGTAACATAGCAGTCTGCTAGACAACACAAAGCTAAGGTAGAAGCCTAGTGCTCCAGAAAGCGTCTGTTGTGTTGGAAGCAATGGCAACAGAGGACCCAAGGAAAAACCTGCCAAGTGACTCACCAACTTACTACATGTCCAAGACTTGGTACATTCGGTTGATATAATAAGCTATAACTTCACATGCGTGAAATCTAATAGGATTGATCCTTTTTTTTTTTTTTTTTGCATTACATGTATTGGATAGAGACAGCCAGAAATCGAGAAGGAAGGGGTGGTAGAGAGGGAGAGAGACAGAGAGACACCTGCAGCCCTGCTTCGCCACTTGCAAAACTTTACCCCTGCAGGTGGGGACCAGGGGCTCAAACCTGGGTCCTTGAGCACTGTAACGTGTGCACTCAACCAGGTGTGCCACCACCCGGCACCCAGATTGATCCTTTTGTGACTGGTTTATCTCAGTGTGTCTTCAAGGTTCATCCATGTTATCTACTAACATGTCTTAGAATTTCTTTCCATTGCATTCCATGGGATGAATGCAACATGTTCTGTGAGTCCACTCACCTTGGATGGACACTAGAATTGCCCCACCTCTGGCTATTGGGGTAATGTAGCTGTGGTAATGTATGCACAAATACTTCCTTAAGATCCTGATCTCATTTCTTTTGGTTAGATACACAGAAGTGGAGTTGCTAAATCAGAGTTAGGTCTATGTTTTATGTTTCTGAGGACTAGTCATATTGACTTAAATAGCAGCTGTGCAGGAGCCAGGTGATGGTGCACCTGTTAAGTGCACAGAGTACTATGCACAAGGACCTGGAGTTCGAGCCCCCGCTCCCCACCTGCAGGGGGCACCCTTCACATGAGGTGAAGCAGGTCTGCACAGGTGCTCATCTCTCTCCCTTTCTATCTCCTTGTCTTCTCTCAATTTCTTTCTGTTCTGTAGAATAAATTGGAAAAAAAAAAAAAGAGGAAGAAAGGAAGGAAAGAATGAAGGAAGGAAAGAAAGAGGAAGGATAGAAAGAAGGAGGGAAGGAGGGAGGAAGGGAGGGAGGGAGGGAGGGAGGGAGGGAGGGAGGAAGGAAGGAAGGAAAGAAGGAAGGAAGGAAAGAAAGAGGAAGGATAGAAAGAAGGAGGGAAGGAGGGAGGAAGGGAGGGAGGGAGGGAGGGAGGGAGGAAGGAAGGAAGGAAAGAAGGGAGGGAGGGAGGGAGGGAGGGAGGGAGGGAGGAAGGAAGGAAAGAAGGGAGGGAGGGAGGGAGGGAGGAAGGAAGGAAGGAAGGAAGGAAGGAAGGAAGGAAGGAAGGAAGGAAAGAAAGAAAGAAAGAAGGGAGGGAGGAAGGAAGATAAAGGCCTCGGGGGAGTGATGGAGTGGATTCATAGTGCCGACAGCAAGCCCCAGCAATAACCCTGCAGGAAATAAATAAATAAATAGCAGCTGTGCCATTTTACATTCCCCCCAACAAGGCGCAAGGCTCTAATTTCTCTATATTTTTACACTCAGATTTCCTTTTTTTTTTTAAAAAGATGACAGTCACCCTGTTGAGTGTGAACAACTGGTGATATGAAGCATCTTTTCATCTGTTTGTTGACTACTCGTATGTCTTCCTTGAAGAAAATCTAATTCCATTGCTTATGTTTTAATTTGTAATTTTTGGCTTATGTTTTATTTTCCATTTTTTTACTGTTATGTTATCAGAGCTTTTTCTATACTGTCGATATTAATCCTCTATCAGATGCATGATTTGCAGGTATTTTTTCACCATTTCACTCTACAAGTTTTTAGTTTCGATGTAAACCAATTTATCTTTTCCTCCGTTGTATGATTGTGCTTTGGGTGTCATATTTAAGAAATCACTACTAAGTTATGAAAAATTTCTAATTTTTCTAGGAGTTTTATAATTTTAGCTCTTACATTAAGGTTTTTGTTCCATTTTATTGATCGGTTATTTTTGTATATGATGTAAGGTAAGGTCTAACATCATTCTTTTAACTTCAAACTTTAAAAATGATGTGAAACATTGAGTTTGTCTTTTTCTTTTATAAAATATTATTTATTTATTTATTTATTTATTATTGGATAGAGACAGAGAGAAATTAGAGGGAAGAGGAAAATAGAGAGGGAGAGAGACAGAGAGACACCTGCAGCCCTGCTTCACCACCCGTCAAGCTTTCCCCCTGCAGGTGGGGACCAAGGGCTTGAACCTGGGTCCTTGTGCGCTGTAATGTGAGTGTTTAACCAGGTCAGCCACCGTCTGGCCCCTAAGTTTGTCTTTTTCAATTAATATTGGTACCATGAACTAAGAACTATACAAACAGAAATCACTGAACTAAATACATGACATGACAATATAACACACACAAATGCAAACATGATTGATGTGAAATCTCAAATTTCTCAGGAATATTTTCCCTAAATAGAAAACCTTTTTATGCCAACACTCTACTAGAACATGGAAGTACTTCTGTTTACAAGCAGCTATTTTCCCACTATAAAATAAAACCAAACAGCACTACTGCTGTTAAGGGGAGTCAGGTTCAGTGCAGAACATATCCTGCAAGCCCAGAGGTGAGGTGTGTCAATGAGGTAGAGAACAGAAACAGAAGAAAGGCTTGTAACTTCCAAACGCAAAGAGAAGTACTAAAGAGAGTATCTCACTTCCCCTTTTACTACTTTTAGTACTTCGGAATATGGAATTCCAAGTTTAGATTTAGGGGGAAAAAATCTTTCTGTTAGTTGACTGTTTCACAACAGGCTCACTTTATAAAATCACATTTAGTTTTTTTATTTAATTTTATTTATAAAAAGGTAACACTGACAAAACCATAGGACAAGAGGGTAGGCATCTGACTCCAAGATCATTCTATAGTCTTGGGGATGAATGGAATTAAGTCGTGAAATTAAAAAAAAGATTGTTCCAAAATAAATTAAAATTCTTCCACTCTCAAAGTAGCCCTAACACATTCAGGATCCTGAGCTCTATTCAAATCCACACCAACATCTATTCCAATAGTTTCCAAAATGAATGAGCCTCCAATCCTGGTTTGATCTACTGCCCCTGGGTGTAAGGAAATCGCTGTGTTAATAAGGAAACAGAAGATATATATATATACTAAACCAGAGCACTGATCAACTCTGATTTATGGTGGTGAGGTGGATTGAGCCTAGGACTTTAGAGGCTCAGGCATGAGAATCTCCTTACATAACCATTATGCTATTCATCCCCCCCCCCAGCCCAGATCAAAAATTTAATAAATTACTCAAAGTGACAAAGTTAGATGGCAAAATAAGTTTCAACTCCAACCCTGCCTGATTCTGATCTACCATGCTTAAGAAAAGACAATCTGCAAAGTGAGCACATAGCTTCAGATTATTTTATGAATTAAAATGTAGCCACAATGCACCCATCCTTGTGTGAATGAATGCCTGCCTAGTTGTTCCAGGGCAGAGAAGAGACTTTGGCCCCCTTAGCATCTCTAGGAAGAATCCTCTACTCTCCTTAACTACACACAAGTGGAGGTTTCTACAAAAACAAAACTGGGATTTTAATGCAAGTAGTGGATGTCGGGCAGCCAAAACCTGACATTGAAAATAGTGTGAAACTGTTTTGAGATTTCTCTGTGACCTTCTTGGAACCCTGCCACAGTGTGAGCATAGACCTACCTACCTTTCTTTCTTCCTTTCTTTCTTTCTTCCTTTCTTTCTTTCTTTCTTTCTTTCTTTCTTTCTTTCTTTCTTTCTTTCTTTCTTTCTTTCTTCTTTTTTGTTTCCCCCATTTTCTTGGTTCAAAATGACCATAGCTTTTCCTCAAACCCAGACCCTCACTCAAGAACGACAACCCCACATCACTGTTTTCAGAAGGTACACTTAATGTTCAGTGACTTCCTGTTACCCTCAAAGGAAACCTGGGTTTGTGTGGACTCAGTGAACCCATGAGGACTTTCCCTGTCCTTCTCAGCTGCACTTAATGCCATTCTGGCTACCCTGTGTGCTCCTCTGTGAGTCACAGCTGGCACAAGATGTGTGCACCTTTCTTGGTTTCTATGTCATTTCAGAGCTAATCCCAAGTGGTCCTGCCTGACCAGTGCCCACCCTGTGTCCTTCGCTCTCCAACTGTCTGCTTATTGTGGGTTTTCCACTGAAGTGTAAGCCCCAGCTGTAGAGACTTTGCTGAGTTCACAGCTATGTCCACATGCCTAGAACTCAATGCTCTGGTACACTCTAGTTGAAGGAATGAACAAATGGGTTAGAGTCTTAGAAACCAGTCCTAAAATGGCCTTCAAAACACAAACAACATTTGAGGTAAATACTTCACAACTGCAAACACTCATTTGATCCCATAAAATCTATTGCTTCAAACCACCTCCTGCTGTTAAGATTTCCAAGCATTGTGTCAATTCAGTTGAATGCTGAACCTGCAGAATCTGAGGTCTCACCTCATATCCACCAAAGTGGAATCTCCCTATAGACAGAATCTAGGCAACATGTCTTAGAAATCAACTGACCTTTTCTGAGCATTTCAGTATTTGAAGAGGGAGGAGGGGTCAGTGTCTGAGCTGTTTGCTTCCTTTTTTTCCACAGTATAGTTATGCAGCTTTGGAATTTCGCTTCTACTTGTTACATAGCCCTGATGCAGATCACAGCACATCACAGGGTGCCCTTTCTGATAGGTGATAAAATGACAAAGAGATATTTGTGTGTTGGGAGCCGGGCGGTGGCACACCGGGTTAAGTGCACATAGTAAGAAGCTCAAGGACCCACGCAAGGATCCGAGTTTGAGTTCCCAGCTCCCCACCTGTAGGGGGAGGGTGTCGCTTCACAAGTAGTGAAGCAGGTCTACAGTTTCTCCCCCTCTCTATCTTCCCCTCCCCTCTCAATTTTTCAATTTCTCTGTTCTATCAAAAAAAAAAAAAAAAAGAAAAAATGGTCACAGAAGCAGTGGATTCGCAGAGTAGGCACTGACTCCAGTGATAACCCTGGAGGTAAAATAAAATAAAATAAAATAAAATAAAATAAAATAAAAATAACTGCATGCGTGCATGCATGTGTCGGGGTGGGAGTAGTCAAGATTTGCTCTAAGTTTACTGTCCCTGAGAAGCGCTGAAATGCAAGGGTGTTTGTTGTTGTTGTTTGTTTTTGCAGGAGCCAGGTAAACCATGAGTGAGCTTCTCAGTTTATATTTTCACCTTTATACTGGTAGCCAGTATAAAGAGTATCATGTAAATGTGTAAATACAGTAAGCCCAGGGTACTAGCCCTACAGCTCAAGGAAACGATGCCTTCTACTAGTCTGGAAAGCACAACATGCCACAGGATGCTTTTATTTATTTATTTATTTATTTATTTATTTATTTATTTATTTTATTTAAGAAAGGATAAATTAACAAAACCATAGGGTAGGAGGGGTACAACTCCACACAATTCCCACCACCCAATCTCCATATCCCACCCCCTCCCCTGATAGCTTTCCTATTCTTTATCCCTCTGGGAGCATGGACCCAGGGTCATTGTGGGTTGCAGAAGGTGAAAGGTCTGGCTTCTGTAATTGGTTCCCCGCTGATCATGGGCGTTGACTGGTTGGTCCATACTCCCAGTCTGCCTCTCTCTTTCCCTAGTAGGGTGGGTCTCTGGGGAAGCTGAGCTCCAGGACACATTGGTGGGGTCTTCAGTCCAGGGAAACCTGGCCAGCATCACAGGATGCTTTTAATGAATGCCAGACTCTTCCTCTCTCCTAGACAGTGATCTTCAAAGCTGCTGGAACACGTCAGGTCTTAATACACTATCATATCACATATATACTGGAGAATACTTTGAAACTACAACAGAGGCAGAAAGAAAAAAAAAGTATTCACTTGCCACTTGACCCTGAAGAGGTAAGTTTCTGGACACACCTGATATATATTGCTTTCTTCTATCTACTCCATCCAAGTGGCTGGTCATCTATGTGGAGATGAATTACACTGCCATGAGGGGAAGTGCAGGGTGGCGCTTCACAGACTTGATGCTTCACCTATTGTGATTTTTCTGCACAGCCAGCACTCTTTAGTTACAGGGCTAACGGGGTCACCTTGTACTCTGAGCCATGCTCCCTAGCTGCCTTAAAATAATTCTTTTTCTCAACATCATGAATGACACAATAACATAGTGAGTACTTTGTGTTTTTTTTAACTTAAAAAATTCTTTTTTATTTGATAGGATAGAAATAGAGAGGAGGGGGAGGGAGAGAGGGAGAGACAAAGAGAGACACCTGTGGCACTGCTCACTTCTTGTGAAGCTTCCTCCCTGCAGGAGGGCATTGGGGACTCGAACCTAGAGACTAGGGACTTGAACCTGGATCTCTTCTTGCATGGTAATGTGTGCACTCAGCTGCCTGCAACAAAACCCAGCCCCTCGAGTTCTGTTTTTGCACTTTTTTTGTTTGTTTGTTTTTTCCTTTCTCCAAAAATAGATGAAGCGGAATTGTTTGTTTTACTTTGTACAAATAAAATCCATTTGCTTAATCACTGAATTATTGGCGACGAGATCTAGAATGTGTCAGTCTCTGTCCCAGATACTGAACAAACTTGGGCAAACCAGACCATCTTTAATCTTATAAACTTTTTATCCTGGAGGAAGAATGGGAAAATCAAGGGCAATAAAAATGCACAGGAACAAGGAAGAACTGAAGTTATGATGTGCGTCGTGATGAGAACAGATGAAACCAGAGTATTCTAGGGATTTGGGAGAGGGGTTTGAAACTGGAGTGATGCCCCTAATTGCAAGTGAACTAGGTGTGAGGAGAAAGGGGAGATCAAATGTGTAGACTTCTGGCTTGAGTGCATGAACAGAGATGGGCAGCAGCACCGTTATGCTGGCCACATGAGGAGATGCCCTTTTCGAATGTTAACTGGAGCACTTAAGCATATGACTGGATACACAGTTAAGATGTTTATTAACACCTACTATCAAAGTCAGGGGTGTGGGTGCGTTCACCTTTGGAAATGTTTCAGATCGAAAGGAGCAGAGGTGTCAGTAAGATCCTGAGATGTGCCAGCCGCACTTGGAAGCTACTGAAAACAAGGCAGGAGACACGCAGCAGGGGCAGCCCGCAGCTCTTGGCAGCTACCCAACGACACTCACTGTCTTTCTCTGCTGAGGTTCGGTCTGCAGGGATCTCCTAGGCAATATTTTTCAAACTGAAACAGACATCTAAAAGGAAGTTGGTCTTCTCCTAGGATGTCACCATAGTTACATGTGGCACCTGGAACAAGGATAGTTACCCTGTGGCCACGAAGGAAACAAGAAGGGTCCGATCTTTAAAGATGGCGCCGCAGCCATATTGCTAAGCTGCTGACCTTGCCAACTGTGAAACTTCCTTATTTTGCAACCTCTGAGTTGTCCCATAGTATCTTCTTTTTGTTTGATCTACCTTAAATGGAATTTCCTATACCGAGAATGTAAGTACAGATGAAATGAAGAAAAAGCTCTGAATACACATAAATTTCGGAGCATGAAAAGCAAATGTATGAATGTATGTGGTAGGAGTAGAGTAAATTACTCATTTGAGATTTACAGTAATGAGATGAGTTAGTGTGATTATTTCCGGCAACTTTTCAACATCTGGGGGCAGGCACAGAGTAGCAGATAGGCTAGCAAGTATTAAGACGGACAGCACTAGCTGACATTTACTGGGCAGGTACCTTAATAACACTATGAGTACTTTCTTAAGCACTTCTTACATGTTAATTAAGTTCTTACAATTCTCTTGTATGATTGGGGTAGAAGTAGTTGAAGTTATTATTCCAGAGGACCTTTAAGATATTGGCTTAGTGAAAGATTTGTGTAGACTTAAGTTCATAGCAGCACAATTTGTAATGGCCAAAACCTGGAGGCAACCCAGGTGTCCAACAACAGATGAGTGGATGAGTAATTTGTGGTCTTTATACACAATGGAATACTACTCAGCTATTTAAAATGGTGACTTCTTTATCCCATCTTGGATGGAGCTTGAATAAATCATGTTAAGTGAGATAAGTCAGAAACAAAAGGATGCATATGGGATGATCTCACTCATAGGCAGAAGTTGAAAAACAAGATCAGAAGGGAAAGCACAAAGCAGAAGTTGGACTGGAGTTGGTATACTGGGGTTGTGGAAAACTGGGAAATGTTATGCATATACAAACTACTGTATTTTACTGTCAACTGTAAACCATTAATCTCCCATTAAAGAAATAAAAAGAAGAGGAGATACAAAAGGCCAACAGACATATGAAGAATTCCTCCAAGTTACTGATTATCAGAGAAATGCAAATAAAAACAACAATGAGATACCACCTCATCACTGTGAGAATGTCATACATCAAAAATGACAGTAGCAACAAATGCTGGAGAAGCTGTGAGGACAAAGGAACCCTCCTGCACTGATGGTGGGGATATAAATTGGTCCAGCCTCTCTGGAGAGCAGTCTGTAGAACCCTCACAAGAACAGAAACAGACCTTCCTATGAGTCAGTAATTCCATTCCTGGGGATGTATCCTAAGGGAAAAAAATATACCCATCCAGAAAGATATGTTCATAGCAGCACAATTTGTAATAGCCAAAACCTGGAAATAACCCAAGTGTTCAACAACAGATAAGTGGCTGGGTAAGTTGTGGTCTATATATACAATGGAATACTACTCAGCTATTAAAAATGGTGAATTCACCTTCTTCACCTCATCACAGATGGAGCTAGATGGAATTACATTAAGTGAAATAAGCCAGAAAGAGAAAGGGGTGATCCCACTCAGAGACAGAGAAGTTGAGAAATAAGAACAGAAAGGGAAACACAAAACAGAATTTGACTGGGTTTGGAGTATTGCACCAAAGTAAAAGACTAGGGGGTGTGGGTAGATTTTCAGCTCCACTCTAGGAAAGTGGGGGTAGGGACACAGATCTTTGGTGGTGGGAATGGTGTTAATACATACTCCTATTAACTTATAGTCTTGTGAATCAATATTCAATATGGCAGGGGAAATAGACTGAAAGCCTCAAGTTTTCTGTATTTTTAAATCTGTTGGATAGAAGAATATTAGGATACTGGCAATCTACCATTCTAATTGAGAATATTAATCTAGTATGAATTCACTCAAAAGCAATAACTGATTTTCAGTGAAATATCGGAAAAAAAGTAATTTCTTAAATTGCTCTATAAAACTCTCTCATGGTTTCCAGGTAATATTTAGTATTTTTAAACACCAATCATCTAATTATTTAACACTTAATGAATTCACTAGAGCATGTGTTTGTGTGCAGAAAGCAAAAAAACTATCAGGTGTGAATTATGTCCCATTTTATGTAGTTTTAAGTATGGAATGGAAAGAGAATAAGCAAATCATGTGTAAACTTCTCAAATGAGAAGTTTGGTAGTGAAGGAAGGGAGGATGGCAGAGTCACAGTAGTAATCGGAAGGAGGTGGGAGTCAGAGACAGCACATCAGTGAAGGACAACTCAATAAATCTGAGTTCATTCATGTCCAAATCTCATTCTCATCTGTCTTGGCACTCAAATTCTAGAAGGAACTGACCCCTGTATCTGATGCCACAAATCTGCAAGGTACTAACTGTCATAATAGATATTTGTCTGGATGGGGTATGGATCGACCTGCCAACACTCATATCCAGAGGAGAAGCAATTACAGAAGCCAGATCTTCCACCTTCTGCACTCCATAAAGAATTTTGGGATAAAGAATAGGGAAGCTTCCAATGGAGGAGATGGACCGGAAACTCTAGTGGTGGGCACTGTATGAAGTTACTCCCCTGTTATCTTACAATGTTATTAATCATTAAATCACTAAAAATTAATTTAAAAATTGTAGATGTCTGTCTTACTTCATTTGCTTTTGATTTATCAGTAATAAGTAATTGAGTTAACTGTGGCTTTTAAATGATTCTTTTCCATTACTATTATTTAAAATAAAAAGGTAGCTCTTCAGCATCCTCCAAAAGTAACCAGTATTTCTTAAAAAAAGATTTTATTTATTTATGAGAAAGATAGAAGGAGAGAGAAAGAACCAGACATCACTCTGGCACATGTGCTGCCGGGGATCAAACTCAGGACGTCATGCTTGAGAGTCCAAAGCTTTACCACTGTGCCACCTCCCGGACCACATAACCAGTATTTTTAATCTTTGTGAGTACCATAACTAATATGTGATAAGTACAGAGAACAGACATTAATTTAAGAGCATGGAGAGTGTGCTTCGGAGAGTCAGGAATTAGCTATGTAATGCTACCAGATGGTAGATTTTTTTAAGTGTTCATTTTATTAAGTCCAGCTCCTTTAAAAAGACTTGCAATTTGTCTGCTCTTACCTAACAGCTTACTTGAGACCTTAGAAGCCAACCATAGAATTCTGAGATAGGTTCTCTCAAGTCTGCATTAAGATCATAAATGGTTGCCCTATAGATCCAAGTTCCTCCTTTTACTTCATTTAATTTATTTTTCTTATCCTCAGATTACATCTTCAATCCTCCAAGTTACCTAAAGATCCAAAAATACTGCTACCACCTTGAATCTTTTTTTTTTCTAAACCAGGCAGCAGGAAGGAAGAGAAGGGGGCAGGGAGGTAAGAGGATGATGATGTTTTCAGTTACTGAGTACATCCTAGCCAACCTGTGCTTCTATCTCTTTGATTAGAATTCAGTTGTGTGTAGTTGCAGGAAACTAGAAAAAGTCACCTACTAAGCAGCTGATGTCCTACCATGGAGAATATAATTGGCACTTCGTTCCTCAGGGAAAATGGAAATAGGTAGGCAATTAACAGTCACTACGGGGAGTAGTAACATCTAATAAAATGCTTTCAGGTTTATAGATTATTTGGATAGAATGGAAATATGCTTGAAATGTCAAACCTACTCAAAGTTTTCCACCATTTAATCTGTTACTTTGAGCAAGTACCAGGAAGATGTTTTCCTTAAACTACAGTCTTTGAAGAATATCCTTTTCTTTCTTTCTTTCTTTCTTTCTTTCTTTCTTTCTTTCTTTCTTTCTTTCTTTCTTTCTTTTCTCCCTCCCTTCCTTCCTTCCTTCCTTCCTTCCTTCCTTCCTTCCTTCCTTCCTTCCTTCCTTCCTTCCTTCCTTTTTGTTACGAGAATCCTATGAAAGCAAAGGTCTCACCCGAGTATGACATTCCACGTGTGACATCTCTGGACACAGTCTGAGGCGAAGCATGCTGAGGTGGTACATTGCATTGATTAGGTTGGGATCGGCAGATGCAAGATCATTTGGTATGAATTGAGAGGCATGCAGGAAAGTGAGAATATGCTTCTTAAAGTAGCTACCTCTATGTCCGCAACAGCTTAAATATAGTTTAGCATGGTTTTTGCTTGTTTGTTTTATCAGAAAATGGCAAGACATGTGAATTCTCAAATTAGTTGTTGATCCTGCCTCCCCAGTTTTTTTTTTGTATTCCCTACTGTCTCACAGGCAGACAGACCTCTAATGCTATGAGGAGACTGTGGCCCTTCTCCCAGACCAAAGTCCTAAACTGGAAGTCTAAAATAAACCAAACACAGATGTTACTTTTCTTTTGTTCTGTTTACATGCATTAATTTAAAGCAAACCTTTGACATTTTGCAAGCAATTATAATGCAGTAAGTGAATAACTAAATATAACTTATGGTTTGGGGTTTTAATAATATTTATAAGGTAGTAAATAACAAGTTTTGCTTTTGCTTTTTTTTCGTTTTGTTTTGTTTACTTCTGCTTTAGCCTTTATCTTTTATCCCTCTCTGATGACCTCATAAAGAAAGAAGCCACAATAATAAAAGGCAGGAGGAATGGTAATATATACTTCAGATGCTAGATCAAGAGCGTTTATTGCAATAATTAGATGTACTTCTAGAAGTCTGTCTTCTTAATTATTTCTAAAACCCTTTTATAAATAGCCTCACTTAAGGATTCCCCCTTGAACTGTAGAGGAAACAACACAGCACAATGTTTGCTATGGTTTATAATTCCACTGCAACTGACTTTAGTGGAATGCTGTCAGAAGAAGTCTTGAGGCTAGCTCTTTCCTTAACATCTGGCATAGATACCTACAAACTTCACAACATTTTGCTCTCACAAAGAAATTTCAGGGTCAAAGTAAGGTGCTGACGTGAGTAAACATGGTGTGTTTATGGCCTCATAACAGGTCATGTCACAACCATATAAAGCCATAAAAATATTTATCTTTACTTTGTGACCACTGTTTAAAGTGTTGTAATACTTTCTACTCCCTGAGGCTTTTAAAACATCTTATAAAGCAGTGAATACACACACACACCAAGAAGAGCTGAGAAGAAAATTTTATCTGTCTAAACCCAAGAGAACTCACCTGAAATACATAAGCTTGAGTGCTATGTGATTTATATGACAGAAAAATTCAGAAAACTCTTTTTAAAATTAACAATTAAGAGAAGGGGAAAAATTCTTGACATTTTTTTTCATTGAACAAATTAAGCTGATAACAAATGATCTTCATGACACAGCTTTTATTAATATTTCTTGTAGAAATCTTTCTTAACAGTCCATTTGGAGCTGACAAGATAGCTTAGCTGGGAGGGTGCCTGTGTCACCAGGCAAGTGACCCAGGTTCAAGTTCCCAGTACACCATGTGGGAGTCACATTGCACTGAAGGACAGTTCAGTCCTGCAGCATCTCTCCTTCTCTATCTGAGTAAAGTTTGTCTGGAGAAATGAACTCCCAACAATAGAAAAAAAAATCCCACTTACTGCTAGAGTAACAGGTATGCCCATGTTTTACCCATTAAAAACAAATTTAAATACTTAAATGTGAAAACTGTGAGACCTTTCCTAGTTCCTAGATCTCCTTAGTTCCATTTTGGGTGGCGCACTTCCTAACAAAGTTACAAAACCTGGATATAGACCAGGGCCCAGAAGAAGGGCACATATGCACATGTATCCATTAAGTCAGGGAAAAATAAATAGCTTAAAGTAAAAGTGTGCAATAGTTTTCAGTGACTCAATAAGAGCAGCGAGCAAGTAGAGAGACCTAAAAGTAGACATTATAAAGTATTTAATCAGTGTTTCTACTTAGACCTAGATATCCTCCTCTCCTATTTCCGATGTCACATCCCTCAGTCACTCTAAGTCCAACCATGTCAGTTAAAGACTACAAAAGCTCAAAAGGGGCAAGAGATTCACACACTTTAACGATGGCCCTCCTGGTCACTAACAGACCCTGCCCTCGATGTAGAACAACAATGGTAGGGACTGTGCCATTCTCCAAAGGGAGGCTGGGTCAACATACTCTGCCACTTGATGAGGCCTGGCCATGAAATGAGTGCAGCCTAGAATGTTCCTAGCTTTGACCATGACTGTGAGCTCAGACTGACAGGGATGCAGAGGTTTACACAGGCTCCTGTGCTAAATATGAACAGACGTGGGTCCTGGGGTCAGATCAATGGGGTTTACCGTTAACGGTATTTATATACTTTCCCTATATTTGGGAGCTACTCTCTGCCCTGATCCAGCTTTCTAGTTTTATTCTTAATTCTGATATCAGCTTCCCAGATTATACTTTTTAGCCCACCTGCATGTTAGCTGTCGGGCTCAAGTAAAATGGACTTTTTATAACAAAGAATTGCCAAAACTCTGGTGGTGGGAAATTGAACCCCTCTTGTCGATCATTATTAAGTCACTAATAATAATAGTAGTAAAATAAGTTGAAAAACAAGAAGACATAAAGCAGAACTTAGACTGGGTTACACCAAAGTAAAAGACTCTGGACTGGGGGATAAGAAGGTTCAGGTCCTGGAATATGGTGCAGAAGAGGACCTAGAGGTGGTTGAATTATTATGTGGAAAACTGAGAAATGTTGCACATGTACAAACTACTGTATTTTACTATTGACTATAAACTGTTAATCCCCCAATAAGGAGGGGGGAGAATTGCCAAAGCACTTCCTCTTTTTTCTTTTCTCTTTTCTCCCTCCCTCTCTTTCACTGCTCTCTTTCCCTTCAATCCTTTCTTTTCCTTCCTTCCTTCCTTCCTTTGTCTTTCTTTCTCTTTCTCCTTCTCTTTCCCTTTCTCCCTTTCTCCCTTTCTCCCTTCCTTCCTTCCTTCCTTCCTTCCTTCCTTCCTTCCTTCCTTCCTTCCTTCCTTCCTTCCTTTTTTCCTCACCAGAGCACTACTCAGCTATGGTTTATGGTGGTACTGGAGATTGAGCCTGGGACCTCAGAGCCACAGGCATAAGAGTCTTTTCCATAACCATTAGGCTATCGCCTAAGCCTCTAACTTTTTAACTTTTGAAAAATGCATTATTACACACTGATGAAAATATTGTTAAAATATTCTAAAGACTTCTGTGGCTATCCATTCATTTCGGAACACTCAGCACCACCAGCATGCTCCTCTGTCATGGTTTGCAGTGTGGAGCAATCAACTCAGATTATCTGCATATCCTGAATACTCCACAGTGCTATCAGACTCCTACATTCCTCCTACCAGACCTCTTCCCTATTCCAACAAAGCAGCGTTTAAATTCTCTCTGCAAACTTGAATCTTGAAGGCAGCCACAGCATAATGAAAGTAATCACTGGGTTCAGCAATTTAAGCCAAGGCTTACCTGTCTAAAACCATACAACCAGATAAGACTTTCTGCAACAGGAGAAATGGTTGTTTGGAAATCACAAGTAACACGTAACTCCACACAGTACTTAAAAGTGGCTGCTGTTTTAATTTGAGTTGGTTTTGATAAATTTAAACTGAGACAGCACATGTGGTTAAGCAGTCACTGTCAAAGATGGCCCATCTTGAGTAGAGTTCCTGCTTCTTAACCTTCTGCGTGCTTTCTGGTTGCACGGTTTCTGTTGTCAAACTGAAGACACTGATATTATCGTAATTCATCTCAATGTGCACATTCATTGTCTTAGTCAGCACTGAAGCTGAGTGCAAGGTCTGCAGGGCTCCCCACAGACCATCTGTGGGGAGGAGTGCACTACTAGCAAGCAAGGGTGAAGAGTGGGCACATGTGCACTAAGGGTCTAGCTAAACTGTCACAGCAAAATGAAGAGACATCTAGAACCAAACAATTCCTCTGTTCTTACTTTGCCTGTGCCCCATGTGAGAGAAATTGTGATCAGACAACTGCTTCAAAACCAAGAGTTTTTTTTAACAGCTTTCAACATAAATCTAGTCCTTAAATTAAAGAGTAATTTCCCAGAGAGAGTAAAACAAATAGAAGGAAGAAAGCTCACGGACTTTTCTGGACTCTGATTCTCATTTAGTGGCGTGCATTTATCAAACGGTTATTGTTGAAGTAGCAAGGGATTCCCTACTAATAATAAGGTTGTGTAGCAATATGTCACTACCAGTATAATTATTTTATGTATCTGTTGCATATTTTCCATTTTAATTGCAGGTTATTAATTTATATTTTATAGGTTATATACAATAAACTAGTTGGATTAAGATTATATTAATATTTATATCACAAGGATGATACCTAAATTCTCTATCCCTGCCCTTTAAGATTACTTATGTGTAACTGTGCCAAATGAATGAAAAAGTGGATATATATGTATATATCCATAAGCCCTAGAGAATAAATTTCATTGGGGGCCACGTGGTTAAGTACACACATTAGAGTGTGTAAGAACCTGGGTTCAAGCCCTTGTCAGGTAATTGTGAGGAGCCTCACAAAGCACCCTGCATTCCTGATAATATGGCCTACCTACATAATCATTGTTTTGCCTGAGAGACCCCCACCCATTCCATTCCTTTGATCTATCTTCTTTCTACCTCGAGACCCCCCTGCCTGCCGGGTAGCATTAATTCTACCAGTTAAAACCCTTGCAACAGTTGCTAAGGAAGTTCCTACCTTTTCAGTCCACTTTTGCCTTTCTCCACCCCCTTCCCTTTCTTTCTGACTTGCCACTTCTGAGTCTACCATTTAAAAGTGTTGGCTCTCTGATCAATAAAGACATTGCATTGCCACTCCGCCACGAGTTCATGAGTCATCTCTCCCACGTCACTGAGTGAGTAGCAGGCTGGCTCCCATGGAGTTCTCTCCAACCCAGAGAGTATGCGCCGGGGAAGAGGCAACCCCACGCTAGCCCAGCAAGCCCCTGGTCCCCACTTGCAAGGGGAAAGCTTCATGAGTGGTGAAACAGTGCTGCAGGTGTCTCTCTATCTCTTTCCTGCTCTCCCTTCTCCTCTCAATTTGTCTCTGTTTTTATCCAATAATAAGTAAATACTAATTTTTTTCATTTTCTTTAATAGAACAATATTTACTAGAAACAAAGTCACATTTATACATTGCTGTATATATCATATAATTACTAAAATGAGTCATCAAATTTAACAGCCTGATATCTAAATGTCAAGATAATATCCTTTTGAACTGTACTTATTATTTTATGCTTCTCAAAAATAATACCTCTTAAATATTGAAAACAACCCAAATTGCACAACTGAATTCTGTAACACAATGGATGATACTATAGGAAAGCATAAACTTCACAGTCTGTGACTTAGAAACAAATTTCTCAACTGAATATTAAATAGCAAGAACTATACTATTTATTTAACATGTATTGCAAGTTACCCTCAAACTCAGTGGTTCAAAACAACAACTACTAATTATTTTATGAGGCTTCATCATTCACTGTTGGCAGACCCTCTCTGTCCTTCCACAAATGAGCCACTCCACAGGGCTACAACTTGATATAACAGGTATCTTAACCCAAGGTGAGCAATTCCAGAGAAAGAACATCTAAGACAGAGGTCACAGTCTTCTAGTAATCTAGCTGAGAGGTGGTTTCCTATCACTCTTGCCACATTCTATAAAACAGAAGCAAATCAACAGGCTGAGTCTTCACAGTGCAAGAGACCACACATGGGTGTGAACATTCCAGCTTATGGTGATTAAGCAACACACAGTAAAGGTCATCTTCTGCCCAACTGTCCTTTACCCAAATTCTTTTGTAGAACACATTCAGAGTTATTTCCCCTAACTTTGAAATTCTCTTTTATTCCCTGAAAAATCAATGAGGAAATGAAAAGAACCTATTAGCAATTTAGCTTGAAATAGAAAGGGAGGAAAATTATATTATGGTAAACATTATTTAGTAAGCTCATTTTATTAAAAATAAAAAGGAGTCTACTATATAAAAATAAAGAGGAGTCTACAACTATAATCAGAAGTAGAAGACACTCACACATTAACAGTTTCTAGACTTTCTAAAATGTATTAATCTGGGTATACCAACAAAAAAGGGGACACTCTGAATTTCATTAAAAAAATCAAGCCTTGATGTTTTCATTAAATGAGGGTATCTAGTAAAAGACAAAATATAAGTGGCAAATCCTCAATATCCATGTCTTATCAGGCAAGATTTAGAAAGCTACAGTGAAAAATCATTACTAAAGGAATATATAAATAAAGAGAATAAATGTAATAGTTTTTAAAAAACTACTGCATAATGAAGTAGACATAAAGATCGGAACCTTGGCTTTTGCTTCTTGAAAGCAGGCTGCATGAGGAAAACTGCACATAGTGGCTCAGCAGCTCCATTACTCACAGGTAACAGCCACCTGTTGTTAAGAACTTAGTAGGGGCCCTCACTATGAATCAGCAATGGTAGGGAATGTTCCATTCTCTGAAGGGAGGTTGGACAGCATACTCTGCCTATCACCCAATGATGATGGGTCCTGAAATTGATGCAGCCTGGAATGTTCTTAGCCGTGACTACGGAATGTGAGCTCAGACCTACAGGGAGGCAGAGGTTACATAGGCTCCTGTGCTGACTATGGGCCCCAGATCAGATTAGATGGGGTTTACAATTAACAATATTTATATACTTTTACCATATTGGGAGCTACTCTCTTCCCTGATCCAGCTTTCCGGTCCTTTTTCCAACTGTGACACCATCCCCCCAGACAATAGCTTAGGTCACCTGCATATTGGATGTCAGGTGCAGGCAAAAACTAGTTGGGTCATGGGTCCCTTGGAATGTACCTAAAACAGACCTACTGGCATCTTCCAAAATGGAGACCCCAAATCTCCATCCACAATATTCTTGCCTTTAGGTTCATGATATTAGTCAACAATTTGATCTGCTTTTTCAGCCACCAGGTTCCAGATGCTACCATGATGCCAACTGGACTCCCAGGGAAAACAACCCCACCATGTGTCCTGAAGCCCCACTTTCCCAGCTCTCTGCCCCACTAGGGAAAGAGAGAGACAGGCTGGGAGTATGAATCGACCTGCCAATACCCATCTTCAGTGGGGAAGCAATTACAAAAGCCAGACCTACTGCATCCATAATGACACTGGGTTCATGCTCCCAGAGGGTTAAAGCATAGGAAAGCTACCAGGGGAGGGAATAGGATATGGAGTTCTGGTGGTGGGAATTGTGTGGAATTGTACCCCTTTTATTTTATGGTCTTGTTAGTGTTTCTATTTTATAAATAAAAACTTAAAAAAAAAACTTAGTAGATACTACATAATTTTCTTCCCCTCCAGAGTTATCACTACCTGCACGATGATTCCACTGCTCCTGTAGCCATTTTTTTTTTTCAATTTTTTGGACAAGATAGAGAGAAATTGAGAGGGGAGAGGAAGATAGAGAGGGAGAGAGAACAGAGAGACACCTGCAGACCTGCTTCACCAGTTGTAAGGTGATCCCTCTGCAGGTGGGGAACTCGCAGGAGCTTGAACCGGGATCCTTGAGCGGGTCCTTACACTCTTCATACTATGCGTGCTTAACCAGGTGCGCCACCGTCTGGCCCTGGGTACTATATAATTTAACAATTCCTCCTAATGGCTTTTCTAAGACTCCTTTGAGATCACTTGTACTATTCTCATCTGACAAATCAGAAAGCCAGAAGTTCAGAGAGGCCACTAGTCAGTCTGTGTCTATAGCAAAACTTTGAGTGACTGGGTATGTCTGACTTTGCAACTCACCTGCTTCCCTCTAGAAGCAAGCACACATGTAAGTCCTTGTCAGCCTCTATTAGGTCAGTCTGGTGGGAGTTAGCTAGTATAAAGATGGAAGTGGATAATGGGAACATAAGGAAAAATAGATAATCATTTGGTCTGGTGTCAGAGACAATGAACAAGGCAAAACCCCTTAAAATAAAAGCTAGTGGCAGTGACTTCCCAGTGGGTAAATGCTGAAGTGAAACTGATTTTAACTTAAGGTTTACAAAATGGACGACATGGACACTTCTGTCATCTTTCAGGTTTAGGGGTAGATCTTCCTTCCCTTTCTCTGATTTTTTTAAAAATATTTTAAAATATTTATTTCCTTTTTGTTGCCCTTGTTGTTTTTATTGTTGTTGTAGTTATTATTGTTGTTGATGTCCTCGTTGCTGGATAGGACAGAGAGAAATGGAGAGAGGAGGGGAAGACAGAGACGGGGAGAGAAAGATAGACACCTGCAGACCTGCTTCACCACTTGTGAAGTGACTCCCCTGCAGATGGGGAGCCGGGGGCTCAAACCTGGATCCTCACGCAGGACCTTGTGCTTTGCGCCACGTGCGCTTAACCCGCTGCGCTACCGCCGGACTCCCCCCCTTCCTCTGATTTCTTATGTTGACCCATCCTGTCTTCCTCTTGTAGTTCAGGGCACTAGTTTTGCAGAAGCATAAAGAATGTTGAACTGATGTGGTCTGGGAGGTGGCACAGTGGATAAAGCACTGGATTCTCAACCATGAGGTTCTGAGTTCAATCCCCAGCAGCATATGTACCACAGTGATGTCTGGCTCTTTCTCTCTCTGCCTATCTTTCACAGGAATAAATAAATAAATAAATTTTTAAAAAAGGAATGTTGAACTGAGTACAGGCACAAAGTATGACAGAAATGTTCCCTAAGCCAATCTGACCATTTCTCCTCCCTATAATTTTCTGAGGTTCCCTGAACAGAAGATGCCCACTTTTTCTTTTTTAAACTTTGAACAGAAAACACACAGTTCAATGATCAAATTAAAATAAGCACGATTTTTTTTCACAATGAATGAAACCATAAAGATGAACCAGCAAGCGTTTCTTTTTATTGGGAGAGGCTTTTTGTTTTTTGGTGAAACAATAGTATAGGAAGATTTTGTTATTTAGGGAACTAGTCAACAACTGTTTCATATTAAGAAAGAGGGATGAGCCATTCTTCAGAGAATATCCAAGCAAGATGAAGCAACTCTAAATTACTGGAAACAAATTGTATCTGTAAAATATGCCCAGCATCCAGTTTTGCAAAATCTTAAGTCATGTCGCAAGAAAACCTGTCAAAAGCAATTGTCCATCTCCTCACACTAGAAACTAAAATAAACATACACCATAAAGCAATTAAAATATCTCTTAAACCTGTAAGGAAAAAATAAAATCCACATTATAACAAATGCACGTTTTCACCTACTCCTGCTCCTTTTTATGGTAGTTGGTTAATTTATAAAATTCCTTCAGGGGCCAGGAGGTGACAGACCCGTTTTACGTGCAAGGACCCAGGTTCAAGCCCCTAATCCCCATCTGCATGGGGAAAGCTTCATAAATGGTGAAGTAATGTTGCAGGTATCTCTGTCTCTCTATTCCCCTTCCCCCTCAATTTCCCTCTGTCTAATCAAATTAAGTAAATAAAGTTTTAAAATAATCTTAAACAATAAAATAATTTTAAAAAATTTCTCCAAAGTATATTGTTTTAATTTTTATTTTTACTGTAGTAGTGGGATATCAACTAAAATAACAGAAACTCTCAGAATAAAATGTGGGAGGAAAATCCCCAAATACTGGTTATCTGCAAACTTCTTAATCAGTTCTTTAATCTTTCTCCAATGTTCTGTTGCAGGCACTTCCACAAATAGTCTCCACAGAGGCAACCCTATTCCAACAGAACAACTGAAGGGAACTTTTGGATACATCAGACATTATGTACTATCCTAGCAATAATGATTAGAATAACAATCACAAGAATATCCCATTAATGTATGCCTAACAATGAATTTATAAACTAATGCCTCTGAAAAATGAGTTTTGAGATGCAAGTATTAAAAGTCATCTTTTTTTAAAAAAATTTTTTATATTTATTTTCCCTTTGTTGCCCTTGTTGTTTTCGATTGTTGTCATAGTTATTATTGTTGTTGTTATTGATGTCGTTGTCGTTAGGTAGGACAGAGAGAAATGGAGAGGGGAGAGGAAGACAGAGAGGGGGAGAGAAAGATAGACACCTGCAGACCTGCTTCACCGCCTGTGAAGCGACTCCCCTGCAGGTGGGGAGCCAGGGGCTCAAACTGGGATCCTCAAACCGGTCTTTGTGCTTCACGTCACGTGCACTTAAACCGCTGCGCTACCGCCCGACTCCCTAAAAGTCATCTTAACAATATATTAGATGGAAGACTCTAAACACTAAAAGGCATAATGTGCGGTAAGTGCCAATTTAAAGTTCATCTTGCAGATTTTCCTAGGGTAGAGATTTGGCTTTCATGCTCTTCTAATTAAAAAGAAAAGAAGAATGGGGCTAGGCAGTGGTACACTTGGTAGAGAAGACATGCTACAATATGTAAGGACCCAGGCTCAAACCTTGGTTCCCACCTGCAGGGGAAAAGCTTCACAAATGGTAAAGCATCACTGCAGGTGTCTTTCTCTCACCATCTCTATTTTTCTGTCTCTATCAAATAGTAAATAAAATAACCTAAAAAACAAAGTATAAAAATTCGTTGAAAAACCAATGGGGGGCCAGGTGGTGGCATACCTGATTGAACGCACATGCTACAATGTGCAAGGACCCAGGTTCGAGCCCCCAGTCCCCAACTGCCAGGGAAAAGCTTTGCAAGTGGTGAAGTAGTGTTACAGGTGTCTCTCTGTCTCTCTTCCTCTCTCTATCTCTCTATCACTCACAATTTCTGGCTGTCTCTATGTAATAAAGATAATAAAAAGTTAAAAAGTTAACAAAAATTTAAAAAAACAATGGAGGAGGGAGGGAAGATGAGATAAAGAAAGTGGCACAGTTTTATGGCATTTCATGGTTTTTAAAAAATTATCTTTATTTTTATTGGATAGAGACAGCCAGAAATTGAAAGGAATGGGGAGACAGAGAGGGAGAGAGACAGAGAGACATCTGCAGCCCTGCTTTACCAATCGTGAAGCTTTCCCTCTGCAGGTGGGGACCAGGTGCTCGAACCTGGGTCCTTGCACACTGTAACATGTGCGCTCAACCAGGTGAACCACCACCTGGCCCTGGTCCCACTTTTATGGTATTTTAGTTCACAAGCATTGACCAGGAAAAAAAGGTACACAAGGACTCCTGGTATGGGCTCACTCTCAGAAACAAAAAGGGACAAAGGTGGAGAAGAGGAAAAACAAAAACACACTTTGTGTCAGACTTTGTACAATCCCCTCTCCCCCATTTCAAGAAAAGGTGTATAAAGATAACTAATAAGAAAAATAATCTAAGCACCCTTTTTTTATTTTAAAGACAGGATTCTCCATCTCATCAGAAAAGTCCATCTTCTCATCAGGGAAGAATAATAGTGGTACTTTTTAGTGAATTAAAAAAAAAAAAAAACTGGATAAGAGGAAAAGTAGAGCAAGAAGGAAGACATTACCTAGTCCATCTAACTATTAATCACTTTCAATAATTAATACATATTCATGAAAAAGTGAGAGTAATGGAAGTAAGATCATGGAACCAGGAAGCTGAGCTGCAAAACACCTGAGTTAGCCACGAAATACCAACTCTTTGTAGCTGACGTGGTGAGCGGCTGACTCTAGCACCATGTGACTTCCAGACATCTCATTAATGCTTCCACTCTCCTTATGAGATCAGACTGTCATTACCCTACACGTAGACAAAAGTGACGTTCACAGTGAAGACTGGTATGGCAGGAAGTCAGTGCAAATGTGAGCTCTGTCCTTTCTGCCATCCTTTCACTCCAAGTTATCAAGGGAGACAACCTTGATTCCAAGCTCTGTCCCTCCAAATACACATTGTGAAAACAGAACATAGCTTTCACCTATTTTTTTTTTCTTTTTCCCTATCTAAAACTGCTAAAAGAGTGCATGCCAGGGCTAGAACTGGAGGTCAGGGATACAGTGATCTCTGCTACCTGAATCCTCTTCTCTCCCCCTTTAACTCAGCCTTGTACTTCTCTTTTTTCCCTACTGTCAGAACTTTGATCACATTCCTGCCAGTTTCTTAACTTAAATTCTTCCTTTTATTACCACATGTTATATGATGATGTCTGCATGATGAATCCAATACACCTGATGGCTTGTTTCTTTCCCTTTGTGATAGCAGCAGAAATTGAAAGGAAAGGGAGCAGTGTGTCCCTTTGTCTTTCACAGTATCCACTGGCAACTCTCTGTGCACCAAATGCCCTTTAACCTTTTCTGCTCATACATGTGGACAGTACAATTCTACTACAGGGAGGGGAAGGGCATGAGGTAGGAGGAAGGGAGAGAACAAGGACCCCCCCCCCAAATGGTTATGATCACAGACAGGCCACTGTTTAGTTTTGTACACCAGCTTCACAGACCTGGGCAACTCATGAACCTTGATAAATTAACTGTCTGTGATCTGAAGAATCTGACTGGCACTACATGCAGGCAGTAACAGATAAAAATATATCTGAGAGAGAACACATTCATCTGATCAAATAGGCCAGGGTTGACGTGACACAGAGAATAGTCAGCAACAGTTAGGAATGTTCAGTTGTAAACATAAAAGAAACAGAAAAAAAGAACCAATAGACATAATAAATGGAGTTGAAAGGTCTATACAGACCTCAAACTGAATTTCAAACTACTAAGTTTACCACATGCAAATAAAGCGACAAATCTGGATATAACTGCAGGAACAGAAAACTAGAAAAAGTGACAGAGCACATGTAAACTGAAGCAAACAGAATTCTTAGAAAGGGCAAACACTACCTAAACAGAAAAAAAAACTGGCAGAGAAAATTGGCTGAACACAGAGAAACAAGAGCATGAGTAAAAATAGAACTGAAGAATTACTCCATGGATGGATCTACCTGTCAACACCATGTCCAGCGGAGAAGCAATTACAGAAGTCAGAACTCCTACCTTTTGCATGCACCCCATAAAGAATTTTGGTCCATCTTCCCAGTGAGGGAGAAATGATAGGGGGGGAAGTGAACAAAGGGCTCTGAACTCCAACTCCATCAGGACTCAGAAAGAAGAGGGGAAAAGGAAGGACATTTGGAAGTAGTAACAGGTATTAGGTATGACTTAGGAAGAGAGATGGGACCATGGAAAAAAAATAGGCCAAATATATATATATGTGTGTGTGTAGAGAGAGAGAAAGAAATAATTATAGAAATAATAGCCAAGGGGCTGGTTGGTTGAGCACACATGTTATAATGTGCAAGGATCCAGGTATAAAACCCTGGTTCCCACCTGCAAGGGGAAAGCTTCACAAGTGGTGAAGCAGTGTTGCAGGTGTCTCTCTGACTTTCCCTCTCTATCCCTCCCTCCCATCTCTATTTCTGGCTATCTCTATCCAATAAGTAAAGATAATAATAAAAAAAATCAAGAAAAAAAATAATAATAGCCAACCCATATCTGTGACCTTGGGAGAACTATGGTAGGTTCCAATAGAGGGAATGGGGATACAGAACTCTGGTGGTGAGAACACTGCAGAGTTATACCCATATTATCTTATAATTGTGCGGATCAATATTAAGTCACTAACAAAAATTGTAAAAATAAATTAATTGGTTAAAAAAATCACTTTAGGGCAGCATACAGAGAAGAAAGCCAGTAAGCAGGGTGAGCGTGCATGCAACCATCGAGAGAAAGGAAAGAAAGATGTCACACTATTGCAAGAGATATGGCTCCTAATTCTAAAACACTTATTATAATCAACTCACACACGGGGAGTGGCAATAAGATAAAGTGGATCCCTATCTTATTAAAGTATTCTGGACATCTAGAAAACCAAAAATGAAGACAAAAAGTTTTAAAACAGGGAGGAAAAATGACCTTCAAAGGGGGGGGAAAAGTCACCTACAATAGAGCTGACATCTCAGACACAAAAATCACTGGCGTCCAGGATAGTTTCACATGTTCCAGAGAAAAATACAAAGCAACCTAACAGTCCACACCCCGTGAACACACTCCTTAAAAATGAAGGCAAAGATATGAGAAAAAAACCTAACCTGTTGTGTGCCATTGCTTGCAAGACATCAAGTTAGAGCCTAAACAGAGATGAAAAGATGAAAACTGAAGCCAGTTAGTAAATAAAAAGGGAAGAAATTATTAAAGACCAGAGTATAGATTTCCAAAATCTACAGGTAATAACGATTAATTCATTAAAAATTCACAAAGAAAAAAAAAAAGGAAGAGAAAAATTCTAAATAAAATTTAAAAGATAAATGGGGGATGGGGAGATCACATAAGGGTTATGCAAAAAAATTTTCGTGCCTGGGGGGCCAGGGGGCTGGCGTACCTGGTTGAGCGCACGTATTACAATGGTCAAGGACCCGGATTTGAGCCCCTGGTCCCCACCTGCAGGGGGAAAGCTTTACAAGTGCTGAAGCAGGGCTGCAGGTGTCTCTCTGTCTCTCTCTCCCTCTCTATTACCTCCTTCCCTCTTGATTTCTGGCTGTCTCGATCCAATAAATAAAGATTTAAAAAATATATTTTCATGCCTGTGACTCTGAGGACCCAGGTTCAATCCCCAGCACCATCATAAGCCAAAGCTGAGCAGTGCTTTGGTTTCAGTATCATGGTCTCAGTCTCTCCATCATTCAAATAAATAAATATTTTTAAATGATAAAAAAATTTTAAAATGTTAAAGTCACATATAAGAAGACACATATATAAATATTTTAGAAGATAAATATATGTATATATCTTCTAAGATTGAAAGTGACAGTTCTACTTAATAGTAAAAGAAGGGGTAAAAGATATGAATGGATAAATCAGACTGCCTCTCAGACTTTGTGAGAACCATGGTAGTTATGCCAGGAGGTTGGGGGAAGGGCACAAAACCTGGAGGGTGGGTGCTGTGTGAAACTACACCTCTGTAATCTTAAAATTAAATGTTTTGTAAACCATTATCAAATCATTAATAACAATAACAAAAAAATAATTCAATGCCTGAAGGGAATAGAACATGATACTCCAAAAAACATCATTCAGGCTTAAGGGTTACTTTGAACTGAAAGTAACTGAGAAACAGAAGACACAAGAAGAAGTACACGTTTCTTTAGTCGAGGATCTTCCCCTAGAGGAATTTGTAG
This sequence comes from Erinaceus europaeus, assembly GCF_950295315.1. Classification (NCBI taxonomy): domain Eukaryota; kingdom Metazoa; phylum Chordata; class Mammalia; order Eulipotyphla; family Erinaceidae; genus Erinaceus; species Erinaceus europaeus. The sequence goes on along the minus strand of NC_080171.1, from coordinate 110,916,911 downwards.
AGAAAATCTCCATGTGCAAAGGTGTCTGCCTCTCTAGTGCCAGGAAGAAGAGACAATCTTCAGTAAAACTTCATTAAAAATCCCTGTTGACAACAGGGAAAATAACTCAACTAGCAAGTGTGGGACTTGCATACTAGAGGTTCATAAGTTTGTCCCCAGGAACCACCATATGCTGGAGTAGAGTTCTGACTTATTTCTATTTGTGTCTCAAGTGTAAATCTCTCATTCTCATGTGTAATACAGAAAATAAATCTTTTTAATTTTTTCCCTCCAGGGTTATTGCTGGGGCTAGGTGCCTGCACTATGAATCCACTGCACCTGGAGGCCATATATATTTTTTTCTATTGTTGTTACTGCTGCTGTTGTTGTTGCTACTTGTTGTTGTTGGATAGAACAGAAAGAAATTGAGAGAGGGGGAGAGAAAGATAGACACCCACAGACCTGCTTCTCCTACCGCTTGCTAAGTGATGTCCCTGCGGGTGGGGAGCTGGGGGCTGGAACCAGGATCCCTGCGCCCAGTTCTTCTGATTCACACTATGTGCGCTTAACATGGTGCACTACTGCCTGGCCCCCCAAATAAGTCTTTTTTAAAGGAACCTATTGGCCTTATACTCCCAGAGCACTTCCCATAACTAACCCTCTCCATCCTAAATCCTTTTCCCTCTTTTAACCTAGGTAAATAAGTATTCAAGTAATAATCATTTCCTTGAGTCTACCATTATAAACCTTTCCTACATATATTGCAAACATTAACTGGTTTTTTTTTTTATTGTTTCTAGTCTAATTTTTTCCTGTCACATTAATTTCCAGAACCCTAGTCAAGGAAACTAGGGGAGCAAAAATATTTTCCTCCCTACAGAACTCTGAATATATGAACATTACCAATTCTGACTATTAAGGAAAACTGAAGTTATACCAACTCAAAAATCCATTGAATCTGTTAAACTGATCAATAAAGTCCAACTTAATGCTTCTGTTCGACTGTGTGGATGAAAACTATTGTAATCCCCTGTACAGGAACGTTTAGCAATACCCAATTACCTCTCACTTCTAGCTTCTAATCAAAAACAAATTGCTAAAAACACGAAGTGGCAAAACATATGTACAGGTTTTTCCTGGTGACATTGAATTTGTAATTACAAAGAATAAAACCAAGTTAAAGGTCTATTAGAATGTGGCATACTGAAAGGCTTACAATACAGCAACACAATGGTAAATAAAGAAATGAAGGGGAGTCTAGGCAGACAGTTTACATAACAAGCAATTATGTCTGACCTTACCCTTGCCATGTGGAATCCACAGTAGATGTCTGTCAAACTATAAGGAAACACCAAACTCTTCCAAATCCATCTCATCCTGTTACATTTCTGTGTGCAGTGAGAGCCTGGGGTATTCACAGTTTTTGCCAATACTTGGCATGGGTCAGGCTTTCCAACTTCAGCCATTTTAATAGGTGTTAGTGGTATGCCACTATGAAGTTAACCTGCATTTTCCTGATGACATTTAGCATCTTTTCATATACTTATTTGCCATAGATTTATTACCATCAGTAAAGTGCCTTCTCAAGTCTCTTAATATTTTTAAAAGTAGGGTTATGGTCTAGTTTCGAAAGTTCTCCATCTAGTATGGGGAGCGGTGCTTTATCATGCATGATTTATACTTATTCTCTCCCAATCTAGAACTTGGTTTTTTTGTGACCCTCTTAAACTGTGTCTTTGGAAAACAAATATTCTTAATTTTAATCAAGGCCACTATTTTCATTTCTTTTTATAGAGACTGTGCTTTTAGTGCCATTTAAAAATCATTTTATCGAGGGTTCAGTGGTTTACAGCATAGTTGTTGACACATGGGTACAACCTCTCCTCCCCCAGTGAAAGGTGTCTGCACAACACTCTCCCGCCCAACTGAGGTCCTTTCCCAACATCATGCGCCAGGACCTGACACCCTCTCCACTCTTCTTCTCCCTTCTTTCCCAGAGTGCTTTGCTTTTGATGCTATATCTGAAGAATGTTAGACATCTAATCCAAGAGCACAAAGACTGTTTTCCCTAAATGTTGTTGTAGCTGTTTTATATTTTCAGGTTTCATCCTAATCCTAAAGCCTTGCATTTAGTTGTTCTATCTTTCTTGGCCCTGCTGATAATCTCTCAAAATAAGGTACACACCCTCATCCTAAAAGTGCTTTTGAAAATAGAAATGTGAGAATTAAAAGCATAAATTCTTAACAGCATTGAATTGGGGTGGGGTGGGGACAATATTCTAACCTAGAAGTTATACTACAAGGGTAGCTGTGGAAGATGCAGTAAAGGTCGCAGAAAAAGTGGACCAAGATAATGTCAGAGGAGTGGAGTGTGACACAGGAACTTCAAGAGTTGGCAAGAAAGCTTTACACTCTGACTGCTTCACAATGAAAGAATACTAGCTGGTGTCTACACTACATAACATGAAATTGTAGTTATACACACAGACACACCCATTAAAATCAGCAGGCTAGCATAATGGTGGTGTGTTTCACTCACAGTCAACAGTGTAACACAATTTCTATGTCTGTAGTGGAGAGCTTCCATGTATACGATGAGAGAGAGAGAGAGAGAAAGAGAGAGAGGAAAGAGTAATAAGTAAAGAAGGCAGTGTTTCTAAATGTTCTTAAGAGTTATGGAGGCTCTGACACAATGGAGGAAACAATATCTCACAAATCATCCTGCCAATCCCCTTTTCCTGTTACTTCACCACTGTGGTTGTTCTTTCAGCTGATTACACAGAAGTTGTTTGTTCAGTAGATTCTCTTGTACTAGCAATAACTTAAGATCAGCAATGCAAAAGATGTTTTAACATATACTTAATACTTGAACATTTTCTGTAATAAACTTTGCTGAAGGTTATGACTATGACAGATGGAACTGTACTTAAAGGTCATGTTAAAAATAATTGCCTATATTGGTGGTGGGAGTGTGTGGAATTATACCCCTATTATAATCTAGCAAATCATTATTAAATTACTAATAAAAATAAAGAAGTAGATACATGTTAATCAGCCAATGGTTTTCTTAATTTTCAGTAAAAATGTTTAAGAAGTCTTTAGAAATTTCCTAAAAGCTAAGTTTCCCCACTAATCTTTTATATTACAAAGAGGAAAAATTACTGAAATAAAAAAAAATTACCTCTGGGACAAAAGTGGAGGGACAAAAAGCTGTAAGGAGACCAATCTGGACCCAAGAGGTGGTTTGAGTGGTTAGCCCCACAGTGACCCAGGGCATGCTTTGAAAATTCACCATCCCTCTCTGCCCCCCCCCACACGCAAGACAGATCCATTTCAATTTTTCATGGAATGCAAGTCCTTCTTGACTCCTCTGAGAAATGTCTTTAAAACCACAATCATATTTAACTACTCTGCAAAAGGTCACAGGGTCACTATGTCTCTTAGCAAACATTTATTACGTTTGTCAAGTGCTTGATCTCTAGCAAGTTCAGTGTAAGAATTCCGACTCACAGAAGGACTTTCCCTTGGTGTCACTGTGCACAAATACAGCTGAGTCTTTCTTACTCCCAGAGAGCTGTAAGCCTCCCAACCCAGTCATTTAAATGATATGTTTTGCTAGAATTTTGTTCTAAATTGCTGTCGGTTATTCTGTCACTGCAACATATCTGTACCAGTTTGATAATCCGATTTCTCTACTTTATTCCACAGCTAACACAACTAATTAAAATCTTGAGGACATCTTCATTATGCTTTTTTTTTTTATTTTTTGGAAACACTACCCATAATTTTAAACTCATTTGACAGGAGAAAAATTTCAAGTTTCCAGCCTCTGATGAGTTACTGACTTTCCCTGTAGACAGCAGACAAACAAGCATCAGATACAAGGCTGCTGGCATGAACTGACTCACTATTCTCCAGCTCACATTCCTTCACATCAGAAAGGAACCCAGAGTCCTGATCTAAAGGACTCCTAATGTCCTATACCACCATATCTCTCAGGTATGTGCCTGAGAAGTAAAAATGAATCAATTATGAACACACTGCTGACTCCCTGAACCCACAGAGAAGCCATGAGTCTACCATGTGTCTTCTGTGGACACGGTCGCAGAAATCCAGAGACGGGTTACAATCACAGAGGAGACAGCACTTCAGCTTTTCTTGTTCTTGGCGCTATCACCTACTAAGGTAGGAAGACAGATGACTTTGCCATTGTCAATATCCTGTGATATCAACCACGCAAGATCATCTCTAGTTTCTCTAAGTCCAACAGCAGCCTTCCTGAATTGCATAGCAATAAGGGTTTCCCAAAATTTGGGATGCATCCAAGTGCTAGGCTCTCAAGTCAAAATATGAACATGAGTTCTCTCCTAGTCCAAAGCTAATCTATTTCCAATAAAGGACTTTCTCCTTCTCCTCTCCTTTTCCTTCAACAATGCAAAAGCTGGCAAGGTGCTGTGTGCTTTGGAGTGTGAAAACTCATGGATTTACTCATGCTGGTCTTTACTACTTACAAAGTAGCTGGGTTTCTGAGAGGAGTCACTGGAGAATGGTAAATACAAGTCAGTCACTGGCTGATCGTGTACTCACTATAAAAGTCAGAAGCTGTGGTTTCCACTGATATAAGCTCCCAATGAGTCTGTAAAAGAAAAAGGAAAAGGGAGCCAAATATTGACTGCGTGCCAGGGTATAGTCAACTTTCCATTTACTCCAGCTCCTCAGTGAACATTCTAGTCTATTCCCTGATCATTGCAGACTGATCCTCACACACCACATTCAGTAGATCTTCAACAAATTCTGATCAAGCACAGGGTAAATCACATGGCCTTCTCTAAGTGCTGTGATTGTGTAATTAAAATGTAGTAAGGATGTTACATAAATATTTTGAATATTCTAGTTCCTTCACAGTCCTCTCTACCCTTAAAAATGTTTCTCTATGTCTAGTTGAATCAATCGAGCCATGCATCTTTCAGTTCCTTCTTTCTCTTTTATCTGGGGAAACAGAGTCACTTATTAAAACAGTCTTGCCAAGGAACAGCTACATGGTGATAACAGTTGTTTAAAAACATCATAACTCGAGCTGGGGACATAGCATAATGGTTCTGCAAAAGATTTTCATGCCTGCCTGGGGCTCTGAGGTTCCAGGTTCAATCTCCAGTATCACCATAAGCCAGAGCTGAACAGTGCTCTGGCCTTTCTCTGTATACCAATCTCTTTCCTTAAAAGTAAGTAATAAAAATTTTTAAAAATGATGACAACATAACGCAACAGGCTGATCCAGTTCTCACACACCACCTCTGCCACATCCCCATGCCCAGGAACCAGAGGCAGTCACTAACAAAGCTGGGTGCTCATACATGGGCATCGTGCTCATACATGGGCATTGTCTCCTCTGTCCCTCTGAAGGATATCAAGACTACGTGCTGGCATCAAGACTGTGTGTCTGTCCTTTACTGAATCCCAACCCCAAAGGGCTACAGGAACACAAAGCTTTTGGAGACATATCAAGGAGGTCAGAACATTGGGGTAAAAAGTAAACAAGTACTTAGCAACACTATCAAGAGTAAGATGCCATTGGATGCATATATAATACATGTCTTAACCTCTCTGGAACAAAGGGATCATAAAATGCTAAAGGCAAAGAAATACAGTGATTAATATTGCTGTGTGTGTGGGGGGGAGGTAGGGTGGAAGATTTAAGGACTTGGGGATGGACCCAGGGCCTCAAGCATGTGTGATACTTCCATTGCACAGCAACCTGGGCCATTTTCCCCCCTTTATTCTAGAAAGAGAGAGGGAGTAACAACATCACTGCTCCACCATCCATAGAGCTCCACTCAGTGCTCAGGGACTGCCCTTAGCAGTCCCATGTGTTGTCAGGTGTGAACACAGGGCTTCCTACATGGTTAAGAAGCACACTCTCAAGCCACTAAATTTACCAGTTAATACGTACGTAACAACTTTTTTCATTTTTACGACTGGACTATAAGTTAAACACATATGATACAGATGTATATTTATCAAAAATAAGTATTTGCCACCTATGACTAAAGACATTTTATTTCCTTTAATTCAAAATAATATTATTAATTTTAAAAGTTATAATATGGTTTATTACACATTAGGTAAAATAATTCACCATATAATTCCTCAAATTCTAGGTCTCTTAATTACATGAAAAGATTTTTTAAAAAAATGGTTCAATAATAGTTCTTCAGGAATACAAAATGAAAAGCATGCCTCTATCTAATAAGCACTTCAACTTTGGGCTGTATGATTTCTTACTTAAGGGACAATGAACGTGGTATTTTCATTACTGTCATGTTTAAGAGAATACTCAGGTTATGAGTCTCTCCATGGTAAAATACAAAGTGAGCAAACGACAATCCTTGGGATTTAACAAATATTTATGTGTATCTCATATCTTAAAACTAAACCTGTAAATAATATACTCCTCTCTCTATTATGTTAAGCTCATAAACTAAAGGATCCTCTGCTAAAGTAAAAAGTAAAAAAATAAATAAATAAATAAAAAAGACAGAGTATGATCAGACACTCAAGAGAGAGAGACTTAGAGATGATTAACAGAACAAAAGCAGTTTGCAAGCCTCAGAATAGCTCCTGCTTTCCCAGAGAAGGCATCTACACTTAAAGGGAACCAGATTCTAGTTAAGTGTAGTGAAGAACTGCTTCTAATCACTCTTTTATGATCCTAAATCTTGGTGTCTGGACAGCAGGGGAGGTTGTAGGCAGCATCAGCAGTGTGCGTTCTGTCCTGAAAAAGCTTCTATATCCTTGTAAAGCTTCTCATGATGACCACTTCGTATCTCTTTTTGAATAGTTCACCAAGGTTATCTAAATATATCACTATGCAGGGGGTGACTTTTGTACTCCTTCATGTGTCAAGGTGAGTGATTGTTTGCATGTGAATCACATTTTAGTAGTATTAAATACAGCACTGATTTAAGAAAGCAAATTCAAAACATGTAAAGAGAACTTGCTAAGTAAGGTAAAGACTGGAATAAGTTACTTTAACTAAAATGGAAATAAAACTAATAATCCTTTGGGAGAACACACTTATAATCCATATACAAAACAAATTAGTGTCAATAATGCAACAGAATAAATGCACACAGAAAACCAGACATAAGAATAAACTGCAGAAGTGTGGGAACAAACTTTGAATGGGGTGTACCAGTTTACACAGTTCACCTTATTGCCTAGATCTGGTGGTGAGCCACAGCTAAGATTATTACGTTCTGTGAGAACAACATACCAAGTGCTGTGGGAGGAGGGGCTGGGAGAATGTCTTAGAACCAACTATGGAGAAAGGAGCACAAGGAGAAGCTGCTTCTTCTTCTTCTTCTTCTTCTTCTTCTTCTTCTTCTTCTTCTTCTTCTTCTTCTTCTTCTTCTTCTCCTTCTCCTTCTCCTTCTCCTTCTCCTTCTCCTTCTCCTTCTCCTTCTCCTCCCCCTCCTTCTTCTTTATCTATAGCTCAGTCCAAGGCACCCCAAATGGCTGAGATGGGGGAAAGAGATAAGACAAGAAGGGCAAAATGGAAGGTAGGATTAAACTCCTCAGTGCCAGGATAAGTTTGTGCTAATTTCCCCAGTGTGAATTATTAACACATACATTAGATAATCATCACTGTGGACACAAATGGGCCAAGGAAAGAATAAAATCCTAGAGACCAATTACAGTGTGCTAAATGAGATAGGACAGCAGGTAGTAGAAGTCTGAGTAACTGAGTGGTAGCAGTAATAAATATGACTTCTACCAGGTGGTAGCTAATCTGTGAACTGAGGGATAGCACAGTAGAAAGAATGCTGGACTCTCAAGTATGAGACGCTGAGTTTGATTCCCAGCATTGCATGTGCCACAGTGATGCTCTGGGTCAATTTCTCTTTTGTTTGTTTGTTTATTTTTCACCACTCCCGACACCAAAGGACTGTGTCTCTCAGGTTAATACATAAAATATTTTTTGACCAATATAAAATAGTGATTGGTTAACACAAAAATTCTGTGTTGTATATACTGTGTATATTAATAAGAATAGCATGTAAAGCTACCAGTATCACATTATATCAGGAATATTATTTTATAACATTGCATTATTAATAGAGCATCTCCCTTAACTAACAGCAATCCTTACAGTAATCAGTACAATTGAATACCTTAGTTAGCTATACAACCCAGTAAGTTTTTTGAATCAGCTACCACCTTCTTTAATTTTAAAAATTTTTATTTATAAAATGGAAATACTGACAAGACCATAGGATAAGAGGGGTACAATTCCACACAATTCCCACCGCCAGAACTGTATCCCACCACCTTCCTTGACAGCTTTCCTATTCTTTATCTTAATCTTCCTTGTCCTCCCCTCTCTTCTCCTCCTCTTCCTGCTCCTTCTTCTTTTAAAATAGAGCACTGTCCACTTCTGGTTTATGGTGGTGCTGGGAATCGAACCTGGGATCTGAAAGTCTCAGACATAAAAAGCTTTTGCATAGCCACTGTGTTGTCTCTATGGCCCAGCAAACTATCTCTATTCTTTGTTGTTGTTTTTTTTTTGTTGTTGTTGTTGTTTGTTTTCCCAGCAAAATTATTGCTATGGCTCTAAGAGATTCCACTTTTCTCCCTACCCTCCATCCCCCCCCTTTTTTAACTAGGTAGAAGGAGAAAGACAGAAAGGAAAAGAGAGGGAGGGAGGCAGAAAGGGAAGAAGAGACACCATAGCAGAGCTCTACCCCTCACTCCACTTTTAGGATGGTGCTCCCTCGTGGTGGCTTGGGGGCCGTAACTCGGACCCTCAAGCATGGGAAAGTGTGTGTTCTGTCAAGTGATCTATCTCCCTGTCCCCCTCAACCTGCCTCTTACATACAGATTCACAGCCAGTGAGACCAAGCAATGAAATAATTTTCCTCCAAGGGCCTGGCATACAGCGCACAATCAAGGTCAACTGAATCTGACACAGCACGGAACTGAACAGATTTAAATTGCCACACCAAAGTTGCAGCAAGATTTAAATTTAAGTTCATAACAGAGTATGCATTTCAAAAGTTCCCATTAAGGTCATGGGCTTGAAATTTTAGCGTTCTGACAGTCCTATAAATTCATTAAGGGTGCATATACTTCTCAGCATCAGAGCAAACTAATTAAATGTTGGCATGCTACTAACCTTCAGAATAATAAGTCCAGCCACAGTGAAACCATGAGAAGAATTTTTGTGTTAAAACAAACAAACAAACAATCTATGGATGATAGTTCATATTATCGTACTTTCTGTATCAATTGAAACACTTTTAACTATTTCATTTAAAATCTTCCTTAGAGAACAGTTTCCCCACAAAGGTGTCATGAAACAAAATAACATCATGTATTCCATCTAGTTCTGCAGTTCACTTGCTTTTAACTGGCTGCCCAGATGTGTGATGTGTGAGTAATGGCAGCACTACAAAAGAATGTAGTTTTTCAAAGAAAAATACTTTTGCCCAGCTGCTTGTAATAAAATAACTAAACCTCACAGCAAGGGCTGATTAGATAAAGATAAATAGAGTAACACATGCGTAAGTCTGAAATAGATCTGAGAAAAACTCTTGCCAGGGACATTTCCATGACTGCCCTGACAAGCAATTTTTGATAATTAAATGTGCCTATGCATGTATGTGCAAATCTTTGTATTTAGAAACTATGTTTATAATGACCTCTTACAATTTAGTAGTAAAACTGGCTTTTTTTTTTAATTATCAGACACTAACTTGGCACAGAGCAAAACCACCACTTGCGAATGACTTTTATTATTTCAAATTCAAAGTATAATATGAATTAACTTTTGTAAAATACTCTTAAAAATAGGCTAATTGTTCATGGATTGAGGCAGTATAAATTTTCCATCTATAAAAAAGAGAAGCAAGCTCTCAGTGTTGGTATTTAAATCTTTCACTTTACATGAATTAAAATTAAATTTAAATAATGCCTTGTAAATTTTATTTAGTTTCATCTTGATTTAAAAACAACAAAGATTGATTATTAGTAATGTATTTGTAATTGCTTTTGCCTAGTCTATTAAATCAGCTAGTGAGGCTTAAACTGTAAAATAAACATCCATCTATCCAGATTGCAACAATTAAGCTTATAGTTTATTTAGTGGCATAAAATAATACTTTATGAAATGTATTCTCAAAAAGGATTAGCTAATAAAACTATGATTAAGATGCTTCTGGAATAATCTGAAACTCTAACATTTTTTTGTAATATGATGATAAGTGGAACTTTCATTGCTGCTGGTCTAGTTTCCAATTTGTCTCCTGACTATGAATGTGAGAATCTATTTCTGGAATTTCTATCTGCATGGCAGATATCAAAGCACTAACATGCCACCTTGTTTCTGTATTATTATCAGAGAGTCTTGAAATTGATCAGTGTAATCAGTCCAGCTCACCTTTTTTACGCTTCTGTTATAAATTTCAGAATCATCTTGCCACTTTATGAAATACAACAGCAATAAGAAGAACAGTCTGCTAAGACTTTAAGTAGCCCTCTACAAAATCTATCAGTCAAGCTGGGGGAGCTAACTTCACCATATGAATGCACAAGTATTCTCTATCATATTATAGCTCCTTACTATTTGTTTCTTTTATTTCTTTCCACTATGCCTGAGAGTTGTGGATGTAGAAATATTGATGCATTTTGTTAAGTTTCTTCCTAAGTCTTTCATGTTTTTTTTTTCCATGCTGTTATACATAGAAATGATTTTTAAATTTTCATCTTGGGGTCAAGTGGTGGTGCGCCTGAATGAGTGTAAATGTCACAGTGCGCAAGGACCCAGAGCTGAGCCCCTAGTCCCAACTGGCCAGGGCTTTGCAAGTGGTGAAGCAGTGTTGCAGGCGTCTCTGTTTCTCTCTCTCTCTACCACCCCCTTCCCTCTCAATTTCTGGCTGTCTCTATCTAATAAATAAATAAAGATAATAAAGAAATTAAATAAAACTTTAAAAAAGTAAAACTTTCATCTTGCAACTAACTGTTCATTGTAGTGTATGTAATTACAGTTAGTTTTTAGAAATTCATCTGTTCAGAGGGTCTACTCAATTCATTTAAAGAGTCTCCCATCCAAGTACTAACCAGGCCTGACCCTGCTTAGTTTCCCAGATCAGATGAGATCAGGTGTTTTCAGGGTGGCATAGCCCTTGACACCTAAAGATTCTCTGAAAATCTTTTATTTATTTAGCACGATCGTGACAACGATGAGTATTGTTTTAATTCTTCTTTTTAATCTGTATGCTTTTTATTTCTTCTTCCTATCTTACTGTACAGGCAAGCGTCTACAGTACAATGTTGAACAGATAAGAGGGAATAGGATTGCCTTATTTCTATTATTAGTAGGAAAGAACTCAGCTGTTCAACATTACATATGCTAGCTGCCTGTAGCTTATAATGAAAGGGGGAAGTATCTGTCTTACTCTAACTTACTGAATTATTTAAAAATTTTCATTGATACGACCGGTTTACAGCATTATATACATTTCATGTGCACACTATTATTTCAACACCTGCATTATGATCACCAAAAAAAAAAATCTAGTTTTCATGGACTACCATATAATTGACTCCCATTACCCATTTGTTTTCTAGAGCATGAATTAATGTTAAGCACTATAAAGCACTTTTTTTTCATATATATATATTTATTTATTTAAATTTTATATTGATGTTGCAACATTGCTGAACTCCTTTATTAGTTCTATAGTGAAGGTATTTTTTTTATTATTATTATTGGATAGAGACAGCAAGAAATTGAGAAGGGGGAAGGCAGAGAGGGAGAAAGTGAGAGATACCTGCAGCACTGTAAAGCACTTTTTTTAACACATTTTTTTTCCACTTTACTGGAGGAGGATTTATGGTTTACAGTATCTTGGCTGTCACATAGGTACAACCTTCTTTCTCCCCATGTAGGTGATGGTAGGTGTCCGCAAGACATAAAAATACTTTTTCTGCAACTACTGAGATGATCATACTATTTCTCAACTATTCTCTTAATAGAGAAGGCTATGCTGACTGATGTATAAATAAAAATAGCACTGAGTTATTTATTATCTTTTTAAGACTTTTGTCAATATTTATGGGCTGTTGACTGAGGACTGACTACACAGTACCTAGAAAGTTTCTGTCATTTAATTCAGTGTATTGCTACACAGTTTAATCAGAGTAGGTTAAGTGGTGGACCTAGAGTCCTTATAGCAAGGGAAGTGGCAGAGCAAGCAGGCAAGAATCTTCAATTTCTCTGCATACATCTTTACAGATCTTGTCCAGAATCAAAACCACAATCTCCCACTCCTCTACTCCAGCCCCCAGGCACCAGGCATTTCATACACAAGAAAGAAAATAGGGGCTGGGCGGCAGTGCATGGGTTTAAGCACACATAGTGCAAAGCTCAAGGATCCTGGTTAGAGACCCAGTCTCCCCACCTGGCATGGGGGGTCGCTTTGCAAACGGTGAAGCAGGTCTGCAGGTGTCTGCCTTACTCTCTCTATCTACCCCACTCTTCTCAATTTCTCTCTGTCTTATCCAATAAAAATGAAAAAAAAAAAAAAAAACATGGCTGCCAGGAGCAGTGGATTTGTATTGTAGGCACTGAGCCCCAGTGATAACCCTGGAGGCAAAAAAAAAAACCAAGCAAGCGAGCAAGCGAGTGAGCCACAAACTCCTAACTCCCAGAATCAAAAGTCAACCCTGAGAAAGAACACTGGAGCCCCTCTTTCCCATTTATAGTAATGTTCCAGAATTAATATTCACCACTTAGTTATGTAACACACCTAACCCCATATGCCTAATTACTCTTTTTATATATTGTTATTTTGATGTGCTAGAATTATATTATGAATTCTTTTTCCTAGGTCCAACTCCTAATTCAGTGGGCAATCATGTTCTCTTGATGACCTCCTTTACAAAAAAGTATAGACGATCAAAATCAAAACATTCAAGAAAAAAAAAAAACTTAAATGAACAGGAAAAGAGTAAGTTAAATTATCAGATTGTTTAAAAAAGATTCAACTACCTGCTGCTTATAAGAAATGCACCTTTAAACCTTAGTATTAGGGTGCCAAAGCTAATAACATCTGTGAAAGAAAAAAATGATAAACTAGCTCAGAGTGTTTCCCAATTTAGAGAAAACTAAATTAGGTTCTAATGTCTTAAAGTATCTATTGCCTTCATCATGAACTAACTTTTGTACTGTGCAAGAAATACGTACATTTAGTCACTGGGGGTCTAAAAATACTAATATCACTTCCTGTTAGCTTTGCTCTCTCACAAAATCTTAGTTTAGAAAAATGACTTTACATCAACCACTTGTAAAAAACTAAAGACACATAGCTAGTAAGTCAGTAGAGAAGGCAGAATGTAAAACCAAAAAATATTCACACTCAAAACCATGAAAATAACAGATAATAAGGAAAGTTCAGGTGACAAAAATAATAAATATCAAATAATGGGTTCAAATCTAATCACACAGACAACTAAATTAAATGTAAATTTTCTAAACAATGTCACTAAAATGCAGAAATTATCAGGTTTAAAGAAGAGTCAACCACATGCTGCTTATAAGAGACACACTTTCAAATCATAAAAATACACTAGATTAAAACTAGAAAGAAAACTAAAAAGATTGTTAGCTAGCCAACAATAGCTAAGGTAGCAGGGATAACTCATATTAGAGAGCCAGTACCAGATATCTTTACTAGGGATATGAAGGAACATTTCATAACAAGAAGATGAGTTCACCATAAAGACATACTAATTCAGGGGGTTGGGCAGTGGTGCAGTGGGTTAAGTGCATGTGGTGTGAGCGCAAGGACCGGCCTAAGGATCCGGGTTCGATCCCCGGCTCCCTACCTGGAGGGGAGTCACTCCACAAGCGGTGAAGCAGGTCTACAGGTGTCTATCTTTCTCTCCCCACTCTGTCTTTCCCTCCTCTCTCCATTTCTCTCTGTCCTGTCCAACAACGACGACATCAATAACAACAACAATAAAAACTGCAACAACAATGGCAATAAATGGGGAAAAAAGACATAAAAATTCAAAGTGTGCATGTCCATGTAAATAAAAGAACTACAAGATGATTAAAGTAAAAATTCTTAGACTGGCAAGGAAAAAATAAGTCCATTATTTTTTGCTGAGGATGACATAATTGAGGGGGCATATGGAAAGAAAATAGTGAATATACAGGAAATCTAAACTAACTTGGCTTTTTCAAAGTAGTCTACACAATGAAATTCACTTTCTTTTTGTAGCTGTACATGGAAAAATCCATCAAAATAAAACAGAAAGATAAGCCATGAAATAAGTCTCAATTGATTTTTAGAGATTCAAGCAGTACAAGCTACATTCCCTGACCTCAACAGAATCAAAATTGAAATCCATAACTGGAAAAAAATGTATATATTATGAAAAGCTCTTATTTATTTAGAAATTAAGTGTGTCTATTTAAGTACACCCATGGGCCAAAGAAACCATTCAAGAAATCAGAAAACATTTTGAAATGAAATGACAAAGACATACTCCATCTTGTGAACTAAAGTAGTGCTTAGCAATTAAAGCTTTTTTAAAAGTTTGTGATAGACTAAAGAAAGAGCAGGAATCGGGCGGTAGCGCAGCGGGTTAAGCACACATGGAGCAAAGCTCAATGACAGACAGAAGAATCCTGGTTTGAGCCCCCGGCTCCCCATCTACAGAGGAGTCACTTCACAGGCAGTGGAGCAGGTCTGTAGGTGTCTATCTTTCTCTCCCCCTCTGTCTTTCCCTCCTCTCTCCATTTCTCTCTGTCCTACCCAAAAATGACGACATCAATAACAACAACAATAATAACTACAACAATAAAAAACAACAAGGGCAACAAAAGGGAAGATAAATAAATAAATAAAATTAAAATTAAAAAAGAAAGATCAGGGGGTCGGGTGGTGGCGCAGTGGGTTAAGTGCACATGGCGCAAAGCTCAAGGACCGGCAAAAGGATCCCAATTTGAGCCCCCGGCTCCCCACCTGCAGGGGAGTCACTTCACAGGAGGTGAAGTAGGTCTGCAGGTGTCTATCTTTCTCTCCCCCTCTTTGTCTTCCCCTCCTCTCTCCATTTCTCTCTGTCCCATCCAACAACAACATGAATGGCAAGGACAACATCAAGGGCAACACAACGGGAAAAATGGCAGTGGATTCGTAGTACAGGCACCCAGACCCAACAATAACCCTGGAGGCAAAATAGTAATAATCTCAATAGGTGTGTGCATGTGCACACACAACGGAGTAGTACTCCGCTGTAAGAAAAGACGAAATCCCTTTACTACAACTTGGATGGGACTTGAGAGAATCATGTTCGGTGAAGTAAATCATAAAGAGGAAGACAAGCACTGGAGGTTCTACTCATAGATGGGACTTAACAAAGAAAGGGAAACACACGTGAAACTAGCTAATATATACTGTAGCTGGTTCAAGGACTCTTAAGGATGTGTGTGTATGTGGGGGGGAGAGCAGGAGACTTAAAGTGAGTTAAGGACTCAGGGTCCTGCAGTGGAGAGAGATGGCAAATTGTTGTAGAATGTGATGTGCTGAAACCTATCATGGAGAAATATAAAATTGTACAGCAGTGACAATAACAGACTTATAAATCAAGGAGCTATATAATATAATACATCATGAACTAACTCCTTACGGCCCAGTATTTTTCTTTTTTCTTTGCATGCTGTCAATTTTCATAAGTTGTCCATTTAAGACAGAAATAGGGCACTGGGAACTATTCTTCTTTGCTCTTGTGTCTGCTGGTTTATTTTAAGGAAGCCTACTCTTCCAGTTCAAAATTCTGAACTGTTTAACAACCCACATCGGCAGGCTTTACTTGCCATGAACAAAAAAGGATGTTATCTGTAGACCCCATAGAATGAAGAGGGCTTTTCATGTCTAAATTAAATTGTCTAAAGAAGGATCATTTTTGGACTATTTTGCCTGAGATTACATGCCAGCTGCCTATACTTCAAATATGAGCATGTGTGTGTGTGCTTTGGACAAAGAGAGTAAGGAGGGGACTGAGCCATACTACAATTCTATCAACAGCCCTTCAATTGTACCCAGATTTGAGAAACCTTAGATCTAAGTTATTCTCTCTCAAACAGCTGCTGATCTTGAGCCCTCCCTCACTTCCAAAGATTCTCTGGAAAGACTGACTCACACTTCCTAGAGACCTCTTTTAGGTTACAGCTCTTCAATCTAACTCTTAATATATTACAGAAAATAAGCAAACAAAAAACAGCTATTTGCTGGTGACGTGAACCCTTTGCTTTCTTACTTACTGGTGAATAATTCTACCTTTTTTCTTTTTTCTCTTACAACCTATACCTCCACTTTGTAGGTATGGTGGGAAGATGACAAATAACAATGCTCAGTGCCCCAAAGTCTTAATAATTTTAAAACCTATGATGGAAAGTTATAATCACACATAAAAATAGAGACAACAGTGTAGTGGAATGTCAAGTTCTGATGACTAACTTTCAAGAATATTTTAAGCAAGTAAAAAATGTATTATTTGTGTTCTCTACAAGAACAAACTTTGTTGAACAAAGTCCTCTTTGGGGGTTTATATGAATGATAATTACACAACATCCAGAAACAATTTGGTAAGAGTGAATGTGTCATAGGATTTGATTTTGTAATCAGGTCAAAATTTCTTTACTGTGTAAGTTACACAGGATTTCAGAGAACAATGCCCAGAAGGAAACATGGGCCTCACACAGTCAGTGTATCTTCAAGAGATACCTAAGAGCTAGGTATGCGTGTAGGGGGTGTGTGTGTGTGTGTGTGTGTGTGTGTGTGTGTGTGTGTGTGTTTTCATTCTTATGTCTCTAGATACATGTGAAGCCACAGGCTCAGGGAACACAGTCTTTCTCACCAATTAACAAAACAGGACCTCCATCCTCTTTAATATAAATATTGCACAGGCTGGACGAAACATTGCATACAGTAGAGCACATTGTCACCCTGTATGGAGGGGTTCCCTTCTAGCTGTGATTTGGTGTAAAGTTTGAGAAGCACAAAGATACTTAGGAACAAACCATATCTCTACTATATATCCAGGCATTCTAATCATCA
Source organism: Erinaceus europaeus (assembly GCF_950295315.1). NCBI lineage: Eukaryota > Metazoa > Chordata > Mammalia > Eulipotyphla > Erinaceidae > Erinaceus > Erinaceus europaeus. The sequence continues at coordinate 110,899,809 of NC_080171.1, read as the reverse complement.
GTGTATGATCTGTGTACGCCAGAAAGACAACATAACTTCACAAGTGTAAAATTCCACTGAACAACTCCAGCCCACCTCTCATGCTGGTCTCTTTTCTATACTCTGTCAAACTTTTCTTCCCCTAAGATTATCACTCCCTCTCCTTTTTCCACATCATTTATTAGAGGGTCAACCCTGCAGTTTGGCTGATATAGGCCTCTCCAATTATAGATAGCACATATCTCACTTTAACTCTATTCCTTGACATGCAGATCTGCCCTGCTAATTGTTTCAGCTACCTAAAGCTTTTGTTGGTCAGTGTCAGCTCCAGAAAGACATGAGGATGCTCTCCAGGAAGGTAAAAAGAAGACTGAACCAGATGCAGTCCATTTCCTTCTTTCAATTATGTTCCCGAATCAGTCACAACCTACTACTGAAAGTTTACACTTATAGACACTTTCTCTTATATTTTCAAGCAAGAAGTGCCTCGTCTGAGCTAGAGAAATAGCATAATGGTAATACAAAAAAATTTTCATGCCAGAGGCACCAAAGGTCCTAAATTCAATCTCTAGCAACACTGTAAGCCACAGCAGGGCTGTGTTCTGGTGAATAAAATGAAATACAATAAAGTAAAATAAAAACACTCAAATTAAATTAGCATGTAGGGACAGGGAGGTGGACAGCACACCCAGAATGGCTCTGTGTTCAATCCTCTGCATCATATGACAGAGACAAAATGAATAGAACCCTGTGGGTGATGAAATAATGTTTTGGACAATCTGTCTGTCTAGCTCTCATAAATAAATAAAACAGAAATCTTGGCTAGGTGTGTGATTCTGCAATAGAGTATTTTATTGAGGTCCAGTGTTCAATCCCTAGCACCACATAAAAAGTTAAGTAGGCTAAAGCACTGTCCTATAGGCATATCATTCAATGTAGTGCTTCTATGATGAAAACATCCTTTGGGTCAGAATAAATCACCCTAAAATTCATCCCTGTGTTGGGAAAAGCATAAAATTTAAAGTATCTGCAAGATGATCTCACTAATGTCTCACTAATGTCTTCTTCCCCAGAGCCCTACCCCACTAGGGAAAGATAGAAATAGGCCAGGAGTATGGATCGACCTGCCAACGTCCATGTTCAGCGGAGAAGCAATTACAGAAGCCAGACCTCCCACCTTCTGCACCCCATAAAGATCTTTAGTTCATACTCCCGGAGGGATAACAAAGAGGCATGGGATACGGAACTCTGGTAGTGGGAAGTATATGGAATTGCACCCCTGTTATCTTACAATCTTGTTAATCATTATTAGATCACTGATTTTTTTTTTTTAAAGTCTGCAACCTGTGAATAAGTGTGTGCTCTCTGTGTACTTGCTCATTCTAGAGGAGCAAATGTTAAAATGCAATGCTTGCAGTTACCTTATACTTAAAACTTAAGACAGTCAATTAAAAATATAAGAGGAAAAATGAAGGCCTGTGAAGGGTGTGGGGTCAAAGGAACCCTCCTACACTGCTGGTGGGAATGTAAATTGGTCCAACCCCTGTGGAGAACAGTCTGGAGAACTCTCAGAAGGCTAGAAATGGACCTACCCTATGACCCTGCAATTCCCCTCCTGGGGATATATCCTAAGGAACCCAACACATCCATCCAAAAAGATCTGTGTACACATATGTTCTTGGCAGCACAATTTGTAATAGCCAAAACCTGGAAGCAACCCAGGTGTCCAACAACAGATGAGTGGCTGAGCAAGCTGTGGTATATATACACAATGGAATACTACTCAGCTGTAAAAAATGGTGACTTCACCGTTTTCAGCCGATCTTGGATGGACCTTGAAAAAATCATGTTGAGTGAAATAAGTCAGAAACAGAAGGATGAATATGGGATGATCTCACTCTCAGGCCGAAGTTGAAAAACAAGATTAGAAAAGAAAACACAAGTCGAACCTGAAATGGAATTGGAGTATTACACCAAAGTAAAAGACTCTGGGGTGGGTGGGTGGGTGGGTGGGGAGAATACAGGTCCATGAAAAATGATGAATGAAATAGTGGGGGTTGTATAAAAAAAAAAAAAAAAAAAAAAAGTCTGCAACCTGTGAATAAGTGTGTGCTCTCTGTGTACTTGCTCATTCTAGAGGAGCAAATGTTAAAATGCAATGCTTGCAGTTACCTTATACTTAAAACTTAAGACAGTCAATTAAAAATATAAGAGGAAAAATGAAGGTCTTTTGCTTTTTATAAAAATACATGATATAAAAATTTATATATGTTCTCTGAGAGAAAAACATTTACATATATACTAAATGCTTATTTTTTATACTAATAAATCAGCTGCCACTATTTTACTGGCTTGTTATGAGGTAAAACCATACATACTCAGTTATGATAAGTTGATCAATATTCCAAGATACCATAGCACATAACACAATACTTAAACAGAGAACAGGAACATTCCCATAATGTATGATGTAAAGCAGGATGCTCATCTGACAATTTTCCACCAGGTTTCTCCAACTGCGGTGATAAGATTTAGCTAAGTAACCTTTTCCAAAAGTCTTAGAGGCTGTTGTTCTGTTAAACTATCTCTCTCTCTCTCCCTGCACCCCCCAGGAATAAAAGATTACTTAGTGAATTGCTAAACTGCGGAGAAAGCCAGATGCAAGATGTGCTAGTCAGAGTGACCTAATACAAAAACCACGTAGTAATAGATCTAAATATAAATGCTCAAATTTTCCATTTCACTAGTTCATGCTCAGATTGGGGGGGGCTGCAATTTCTTTTCACTACAAAATTCTTCCAGGGGCTGGGAAGGCAGCCTAATGGTTGTACAAAAGGCTTTCATTCCTGAGGCTCCAAAGTCCCAGGTTCAATCCCCAGCCCCACCATAAGCCAGAGCTGGGCAGTGCTTTGGTAACTCTCCCTGTGTACCTTTCTCTCATTAAAAATAAATACATACTTTTTTAAAATTCTTTTAGTGATAGTTTAATTTTGGTAGGGAACAAATACCTTCAATGATAAAAACTACATCATCATATATGAACAATTTTTAAAATGTAATTCTCCTAGCTAACTTATATACTTCAAACCTTGGGATAGTCACTTAAAATTACAAGAGGGAAAAAATGAGGTTTTTATTTTGCTTGCTTTTTTTTTTTTAATGTGATATAAAAATTTGGTGGAAGAGGCATTTCATTTCACTTGCCCCTTTATAACACAAGCAATTCAATAACCTGAATTTAAATTGTAGGGCACTCAAAAACATTCCTAAAAAATTTACATACAACTCAGCAGAGAGGAAAAACTCTTCAAATCCTTTTAAGGCTTGTAATCTAGATCTGTACAAACTGTTATCTTCCAAAGCTAAGTCCAAAGAGAAAAAGATCAACTGGTAGGGTCAGTGTGGGAAGAGCAGGTAATGTCTCTCTGTAATAGAGTCTGTGACTGCCAACAACTGACTGTGTAATGTTAGAAGCATTTTGACTAATATTTTACTAGAAGCATATATATATATCCAAACAGAAAGAAAACAATAAAGAAAAAAAAAAGGTTGTTGGGAACAGTAAAGTCATGTAGACATTGAATCTCAACAATAACCTTTGTGGCAAGTAAATAAAATACTAGTGTGTGAATGTAACGCGCATATCTAGAAAGAAAGAAACAATAGTTCCAAAAGGCCAAATATATAAATCTCTGTTGGAAATGTGTTTCAAAATATTTCTTTTTAAAGAAAATTTTATGGGTGATTGAACAGTGGTTTACAAGACTGTAAGATTACAGATGTAAAGTTCATACCTCACCCACCACTCAAGTTCTCTAAAACCCACCCACCGAACAATAGGCACCATGGTTCTCACGAAATTTTAGAGATGGCTTAGCTACTTGCTTTTTTCTTTTCTCTTTTGCAAGTTCGTGTGTTTTGATTCTCTATATTCCACGTATGAAACCATCTAGTAGTTGTCTTTTATCTCTTTACTTACTTCACTAAGCATTATCACCTCCATTTTTCATCCATTTGTCCCAAAGGATACAGTATGACCTATTTTTAGTTTGAAGACTAAAAATAGTCTAGTTTAGTATTCTATTGACTATCTACCCCATAACTAACTTCTTTATTCCATTATCTGTCAGTGGGCATTTCTGTTGCTTCCACTCCTTGGCTATTGTGAATGATGCAGCTACAAACATAAGGATGTATATGTCCCTTCAAATCAGCATTTTGAACATATGCCTAAGAGTAGTATTGCTGGTTAATAAAGGCATTTTCATTTTTGCTTATGGACTCTCCCAACTGTCAACAGACTTCTTTAAGATAATGTTTATAAGTTCTTCTCCCTCAAATATTCAGTATTACAAAAAATGAAAATATGACTTAGTAGAGGTACTTGGGATTTAGCTAAACAAATTTCTGTTTGTTTGTTTGCTGCAAATAATGCAAAAAAATAATAAATCTGAACTTCCAGCAGCAATCATCTGAAGCCAATCATAAAATCCTTCAGAACAAATTAAATATGAAAGAGTATGCTTCCAAATGGCTCCAGTATGTGCATTTGCTCACAGAGACAATTAATGCATGCAGCTGGTGCTAACCTTCAGAAAATTTCAATCAAAGCTTGACAGCTACCAGCTCTATTTCACACAGGGTAATTATAGCAAATGGCATTCAGGCTTAATGTTCTGCCATTTCTTTCTTTTTTTTTTTTCCCCTTTCTGGAATGTAATCAACAAGATATTAAGATTGTTTCTGCTTAGTTTTTCTTTAGTCTTCACACTGACAAAAATAAATATTCAATCATAAGGCATTTGGTGGAAGGCATAGGTAAGAATCTCCAATGTTCTGTCACATTTTTCCCATGATAATCACTTCGACAAATGACATGCCCTCTTCCTGCATAGTAAAATACATTCATTTTTTTTTCATAATGAAATACAAAACAATTAAATACTAAGCTAGTTTCTACTCCTCAGGCTTTAGGAGATAGATGAGTATCCGATGTGCAATGCTCGCGTCTACTGAATAAAGAACATCACAGCAGTAACCCTGAGGTGATGCTATTCTTAAACCTGGTGCTTCCACGCATTGCATTCTTTGTGTATGGTTTGACAACTAAAATAGCTATTAGGATAACAAACATATGGTCCACATTTAATAGACTATGTATTTAAGCTTTTATAAAGCACTAATTCTCGAACCGGGGTCCTTGTGCATTGGCCACCTTTTTAAAGCATGTACATTTCCGTACATTCTCACAATTCTGTTAGAAAATACATGTGACTACTATGATATTCTGTGGACTGGGAGTCTGAAACACAGAGAAGCAGGTCACTTTCTCAAAGCCACAGAGGATATATTCAGACCTGTGCAGCCTGACTCCAGGACTCATATACTCATTTAGGTGAATGGTTTTTATGGTCTGTATTTTCTTGATCCTTTTTGGAATCTGAGCTGATTCAAAGTAGTTAAATCTTCATATATCAGTCTTAGCCTCATAGGTAATTAATTTTTAGAGAAGCTCTATGGCTATTCCCTAGTTTTAAGTACTTAACTTATGACTGGGATAGAACAGGAAAATTTTTTTTTTTAATTTATAAAAAGGAAACACTGACTAAACTATAGGATAAGAGGAGTACAACTTCACATAACTCCCACCACCAGAACTCTGTATCCCATCCCCTCCCCTGATAGCTTTCCTATTCTTTAACCCTCTGGGAGTATGGACCCAAGGTCATTGTGGGATGCAGAAGGTGAACTTCTATGAGCATGTTTACAGTCAGTCATCATGAAAGGGAATTCAAAAATACATCGGAACTAAGTACTTTCAACCACTTGAGTCAGCAAATACTGTAGCGACATTAGGTGAAAGTTTACCTAGTAAGTAGTTCCCTGGTTTTCACAAGATATCAACTATCTAGACCAAACCCCCACACTGACAGAAATCCCTTAACTTATCATTTAATGGGGTGAGTACAACTGCTTCTAGACACTTCCTGATTCTGAAATGCTCGTGACCAAGTGTAATTAACAGGTCAAGAAATAAATTGATTGCAGGGCACTGGAGATTATGTTTATGAAATGAAAACTGGCCTTGCTGACATTGTATCACTATTTCTAGACAGCCTACTCGAACATCAAATAGATCTGACATCATGGAGATGTGCCAAAAGCCAGTGACCTAGTTTCACTAGGGTGAGGAAGAAATAGCAATCTGTCCTTTGAGACTAGTACCAAAATAGCTTCCTAAAGCACAGCTTCAGGCTTTCAAAAAGCCTAGTTTTTTTTTTTTTTTTCATGCAAGGGCAAAAATAACAGCCAGAGCCAATCTCAAAGATAAATGTCCTTTATGTACCACCATAAGTAATGCTAATCTCATTATAATTGTATGTCCAAAACTCAGAAAATTTAGGAATCATTAGAACTGAATATATTATTTGCAACATCTTAAGATTGCCCGGGGTTGGCAATTATACCACACCAGTGGACCAACTTTATTTTTGAGAAAGAAAGATAATGAGTGACTTTACCCATGCAATATTCAAATAAAAATACTAGTGATAAAACACAAAAATTTCACAAATTTATCTTTCTATCATATGTGCATATAAATTCTAAGTCAATTGCATAGTACTATAGTAAGACAAACCTAACACAATACACACACACATGTGCATGCATAAAGGAATCAAGCACAACGGCTGGATAAAGCACAAGAAAAAAAAAAAACCTCAAAGAAATATCCTATGAAGCATATTTACTACTGGTTACTTGGCTGCAGTGAACAATGTGAAAGGGGGATGAAACTGCCTCTTAGAAGAATGCACTACATAACATCTGTGAACTGCAAAATGTTTACACACACACACACACACACACACACACACACACACACACACACACACACACACCAAAGCAATTAAAAAGGTACAAAATAAAATGCTGGATCAGATACATCGAGCAAATGATAATACAATAAATCAATTGCTCATGTATCACAACAAGGTGAGAAATTTTAAGGTAAAAAAATATTTAGGGCACAAGGGAAAGATAGAAGCAGGCTGGGGGTATGAATTGACCTGCTAACGCCCATGTCCAGTGGAGAAGCAATTACAGAAGCCAGACCTTCTACCTTCTGCATCCCATAAAGAATTGTGGTCCATACTCCCAGAGGGGTAAATGTTAGGGGAAGATGGCTCTGAATTCTAATTCTATGAGAACCCACAGAGAGAAGAGGAAAAAAAGGGGGGAGGAGAGGACACTCAGTAATAGTAGGTATGACTTAGCAAAGAAAAGAAGGCAGGACCATTTAAAAGGGGGGGAGAATACACACACACACACACACACACACACACACACACACACACGGATAGATAGTTACAGAAATAATAGTCAACCCAATCTCTGATCTTAGGAGAATTAAACAGCTTCCAGTGGAGGGAATGGGGACACAGAACTCTGGTGGTGGGAACAGTACAGAATTATACCCCTGTTATCTTATAATTTTGTAAATCAGTATCAATTCACTTATAAAATATTTTTAAAGCAAGAGTCCTGCTGGGGGCCAGATCATGGCGCACCTCGTAGAGCATATACATTATAGTGTACAAGAATCCAGGCTCATGCCCCTGGTCCTCACTTCTTTCAATTTCTCTATGTCTTTATCCAAAAGAAAGGGAAATAGAGAGAAAGAAAGAGAAACCGAAACAGAAACAGCAAGAGAGGGGAAGAGAGAAAAAGGGAGAAGGTGACTGAGAGAGGGAGGGAGGGGGTTCTGCCAATGTTTCCTCTAAATATTTGATTTCCTGGTCTAACAGCCAGTCTTTTGACTCCCTTAGAATTTGTTTGTTTGATGAAATAGCATAGTTCAGTTTCATTCTTTTACATGTTTAAACCCAATTCTCCCAAAAACCATCTGATGAAGAGGCTCCCCTTTGTTCATTTAATGTTTTGAGCCCCCTTGTCAAACACTAGATGTTCACAGGCATGGGAGCTCATTTCTGGGTTCTCAATTCTATTCCACTAGTCTGTGAGTTGTTGCAGTGAGTAAAGTGTTGGAATTTGAAGGGTAAAAAAAAAAAAACATTTAGGGGCTGGGTGGTGGTGCACATGGTTGAGAGCACCCATCACTGTGCACAAGAACCCAGATTGAAGCCCCTGGTCCCCACCTGCAGGGAGGAAGCTTTATGAGCGATGAAGTAATGCTACAGGTGTCTCTCTCACTCCCTTTCTATCTCTTCCTACCTTCCTTTTCAATTTCTGTCTCTACCTAAAATAAATAAATTAATTAATTAATTAAAATAAAATATTGTAAAAGATGGCACATGTACTGAAGTGATACCCTGACTTTTCGAAACAAAAACCACTTAGTGTAAAAATAGTGGCATATTATATTAATGAAGTACTCTATGCCATCATGAAGACATGTATGGTTTTTCTAAGTATGACAAAAATATGTAATTGAAATCTATGTCAGAAATCTGGTAAAAAAAAAATTAGTAAATACATTAAGATACTCCTCTCCAATCTGGCAAATAGACAAAAATTAAAACTAATATTTAAACTATGTCTCAACCCCATAAACAAAAGGTTACTTCATCTGCAAAGGCCACAGGCTTATTTACAAAAATTGGTCAATGCATTTATTACACAAAATGAAACTGCTATCACTTCCTAAAAGCAGTACTACAGAAACACCAGGTTTGAATATAAATAGGTTAAAACGAAACTGAGAATTATCAATAGAACACAGGAAATATCAAAAATAACTTGGAAACTAAAATACAATATACAAATGATGTGAAGTGATTCTTAAGTTAACTACTAAATAAACCTTGGGAAAATGTGAACTATACCTCTCTGGCAACAGTTTTGTAAAGCAACAATTTCCCCATAACATTTAAAAATATGTATATAGAAAAACTATATGAAAACTAAAATGCATATCTAAAAGACAACAATAAAAACTGCTATATGAAAAATAAAAGGCAAAGGGGCTCCACATGTAACTTAGCAAACACAACGACCTGGGTGAAAGCCACTGGTTTCCACTTGCAGAGAAGGAAGCTTCCCAGCAGTGAAGCAGTGCTGCAGGTGTCTCTCTTGCTCTTCTTTTCTATCTGCCCCTTTCTTTTTAACTTTTCTCTGTCTCTATTAACAAAAGGACAGAGGGAATAACCTCCAGAAGTACTAGGTTTGTCCAGTGATAACCTGGTGGCAAGAAAAAAAAAAAAAGAATAACAAATAGGTAAAGTTCACATAAAAGTAGAGTAAACTCACTGTTAAGAATAAAAATAAACTAATTCCCAAGGTAAAGAAAACGCACAATTAATAAACCGACTTGAATAAGGGAAAAAATAAAAGAAAATACCATATACTGAATACTGTAGGTCAGGGGTAGATAGCATAACGGTGATGCAAAGAGACTCTCATGCCTGAGGTTCCAAAGTCCCAGGTTCAATCCCCTGCACCACCACAATAAACCAGAAAATAAAGAATTGCTTCTATGATAAACTAAATTAGAAGAGGGGCCAGGTGGTGGCACACTTGGTTGAGCCACCTGGTATGCTTTACAGTGTGCAAGGACCCTGGTTCAAGCCCCCAGTCCCCACCTGCAGGGGGAAAGCTTCACAAATGGTGAAGCAGGGCTACAAGTGTCTCTCTGTCTCTTTCCCTCACAATATCCCCATTCTTCTCAATTTCTGGTTGTCTCTATCCAATAGATAAAGATAATAAAAAAAGGAATTAAAAAATTAAATTAAAAAAATAGATGTTAAGGAAATTCATAAGGAGAAACATTTAAATCTGACAGGAAATTTAAATAAAATTCTAAGAAAACATTATATACAAGTCTACGTAACTCATCTGAATATCTGGGTAACCATATTTCCTAGTTTATGTCAACCATTAAAAGGGAATTTTAAATTGTGAAAGTATCAGAACACACAAGTTAATATAAATGTCAATCAGTTGATAATTCTAGTAGTTTTTGTTTTTTTTTTACAGAGCACTGCTCAGCTCTGGCTTATGGTGGTGGTACAGAGGGGTGCAGGGGATTGAACTTGGGACTTTGGAGTCTCAGGCATGAGTCTCTTTGCATAACCATTATGCTATCCACCCCCACCCCATAATTCCAGTATTTTCTCAAATATTTCAAAAGTCAGATAAACTAACTCACTAAAATAGAAAATAACAAACAAAACACAAGTTTAAACTAATCTCATCTACAAAAATGGAGGCCCTTGAGGCTGAGTGGTAGCACACCTTTAAGTGTACACATTACAGTGCATAGGACCTGGGTTCAAATCCCCAGTTCCCACCTGCAGAGGGGAAATTTCACCATCAGTGAAACAGGGACACAAGTGCCTCTCTGTCTCTTTCCCTCTCTATCCCACTTCCTTTTAAATTTTACTCTGTCCTATTGTCGGGCATTAAGCCAGCCCCCTGCTCCATCCTGCATTGTTGATACTATGGCCTATTTACATAATCATTGTTTTGCCTGAAAGATCCCCACCCATCCACTGATCTATCTTCTTTCTACCTTGAGACCCGCCCTGCCTTCAGGGTAACATTAATCCCACTGGTTAAAACCCTCACAATAGTTGCTAAGGAAGCTTCTACCTTCCCAGCGGTGCTTTTGCCTTGCTCCACCCCCTTTCCTAACCACTTCCGGTTTTATCCTATAAAAGCATTGGCTCTCTTATCAACAGATCCTGTTTGCATTACCACACTGCCTTGAGTTCCTGAGTCATCTATCTCCCGAGTCCCTGAGTGAGTAGCAGCCCAGGCTGGCTCTAGTCGAGTTCTCTCCAACCCAGAGAGCACCCCCACGCTAGCCCGGGATCTGGCGCCCAACATGGGGCTCAAACCCACGACCCTGAGATTAAGAGTCTCATGCTTTACCAACTGAGCTAGCCGGGCATCCTATCAAATAAATAAATACAGTTTAAAATATTTTTTTAAATGGAGGTGCTAGTCCAGGAGATGGCTCAACATGCCCTCCATGTGTGAGGTTCCAAGTCCATTTTCCCACCACTACATGAGAGCCATATAGGCATCGCCAAGGACGAAAACAGAACTTTATCGGTGGTGAAGTAGCGCTTTGGGATCTCTCTCCACTCTTTCTCTCAAAATAAAGAATGAAAAAATGAGTGAGAGAGGCATCTCAGCAGTATGGTTCATGTGTGAACTCCTAAGTTCATTCCCCAGTACCACCTACACACAAGTAAGATGCAAAAAAACAACTCCTCTATAAGCAGGCAGGCAGGCACGCACTCATGCACGTGTGCACACACACCCACACCCACACACACACCCACACAATACATTAGTACTATTAAGCAGAAAACAGTAATGCAGTATATCATAACATTCACTTCACTGCAAAAGTTAGTCTTTTACAAAAGAAAATATAGGCCCCACCTGCAGGTAGAAACCTTTTCAAGTGGTGAAGCAGATCTGCAGATCTCTCTCTCTCTCTTTCTTTCTTCCCCTCCTCCCTCGATTTCTGGCTGTCTCTGTCTCTATCCAATTAATAAAGATAATGCCAAAAAAAAAAGTTTTTAAAGAAAATGTAGGTAACCCAAGTAAAAAAATAATTCGCATTATCTATATGTCAAGATATTTCCTCCATGCCTTTCTAATGAAATGAATATCTCAAAGCAAAAGGTAGGTTATTTTATTATCAAACACTAAAGTTACTTTTAATTAGACTCATAAATAATACAAAAGCTAGATATGCCTAAAATGTATTATGAAATTAAGCACAAATTGTAAAAGTGATTATTTCTAATGTCATATTTTAAGGAAAAATCTTTACATGAAAACATCAATAGACATTTTACAATCTTAAAATGAGAAGCACCAAACCATTTATAAAAACAACTTATTTGTACTAATATTTCTTTATTGCTTGGGTCAAAATCAAATGAAATGATAGCGGCAGTTACGTTTCAAGAAAAACTTTCATAAATAAAACACTTGATTCAATTATGAAAATCTCAAAAGTTGCCTCCAATTGTTATAATTCTAATCAGACATTTTTATGGTAACAGTATGCATATATGACTGGGGTCGACTACTAACTAGACTCAAAGGATCACAGAACAGAGTTGCTACAAAAGGTTTCCCAAACCAGTGATCACAGAGCTCCAAAAATGTATTTTAAAAGTGTCCCTACAGTTAACCATGAAAAAGGGTCCAGGACCAAGCCCCTGCTCCTCACCTGCAGAGAAGACACTTCATGAGAGGTGGACCAGTATTGTAAAGGGTGTGTGTGTGTGTGTGTGTGTGTGTGTGTGTGTGTGTGTGTGTGTGTGTTTCTATCTCTCTGCCTCTCTCTAAAACAAATAAAATGATGGGGAAAAAAAACATTTTTCTTTTCAACAAATGACTGTAATAACAAACATATGTATCTATGCACACACAGAGTATCAGTCTATATGTCACACCAAATACAAAAAGGAAAAAAAATGACTCAAAATGAACTACACATCTATATATAAATGTGAAAAATATAAAAGTTCTAAAATAAGTAACAACAGAAAAACATGAAACTTTATATAGGCAAGGATTTATTAGACATGTCACCAGCAGCATAGTTCATGAATGAACAAGTTAGTAAAATGAACTTCATCAAAACTGAAACCTCTACTCTCTGAAAAGTCAAATCGCAGAGGACAAATGCACTTACAAATATTTACAAAATATCTGTAAATCACACATCTTAAAAAGGGCTTGTTAAAAGCTGGGAGTACGGATTGACCTGCAAATGCCCATGTCCAAAGAAGAAGCAATTACAGAAGACCTTCTGCATCCCATAATGATCCTGTGTCCATGTTCCCAGAGGGATAAAGAATAGGAAAGCTTCCAATGGAGACGATAGGATATGAAACTCTGGTGGTGGGAATTGTACCCCTTTTATCCTACGGTCTTGTCGACCATTATTAAATCAACAAAAAATAAATAAATAAACAAAAAAGGGGCTCATTAAAATACACAGTGAGAAAGTCAATAATATGAATTAAAACTCAGTGATGAAACAATTACTGTTAAGGTGATCTGAATAAATTGATCATCAAAGAAAAAGTACAGATGGCAAGAAAGCACAGGAAAAGAGAGTAATACACACTTTGTAATGCCTTAGATATTAGAGTAATGCACACTTTGCATAGCAACACTGCAAGAAAGAATAAAGTACAAAAGACTGAACGTACCAAGCACTGGTATGGCTGAAAGAGAAAGTGGTACTGTCATTAGATGGCTGACCAACCACAGTGGAACCGGTTTGGCACTTTCTTACAAATGCAAATAAATCCTTATCATATGAAGTAATTTCAGTACAAGTTATTTAGTTAAGATAACAGAAAGTTTATAATCACCTTTCCAAATGTCAATGACACAAAAATTGGTCATGAACTCAACACACCAGGAACTTTAATATACCTCAGAATTAAGCATAGTACAGGCATCCTTTTCTGAACATGTTACAGTAAAAAACAAAAAAAAAGGAGAAATCACTAACAAGCCATTAATAACACAAAATAGCCATTAATAAATAATACCTATGATCTATGATCTGGACATTATCAATCTTTCTCTTAACCTACTTTAAAGCCAAAAGTTAAATGAAAATATAAGACTAAGTTATAATGATAAAAGAAGCTTGATAAACTAGAGTTCATGAGTGACACACACTTCTTGTCCAAAAGGTTTTTTTTTTAACCCTGAATAATATATTGCAGTCATTATTTGTGTCAGTCAATAGACTGAGTATATTCCCAATGTCGATGTCGGGTATTATTCTAACGCTACAGAGTAGGTGAAAACCCCAAAGCCTGTGGAATGATCAACCTAGAGGACAGGCAAACAACAAGAATGCATGGGGTCGGCAAGTACTTTCACCTGGGAGGTGGCTGCTTTGCTCTGCATGTCACTTGGGTTTAAACCAGTTCCCTACCCCCCCCACACACACAAGGGTGTTAGTGCTGGGGTGTCTTCTCTTTCTCTCTGTCTTTTCCTCTTTATCTCCATTTAAAGACAATTAACTAATGTACATATCAACATTTGTCAATTTTTAAAAAAAGCAAGTCAAATGCCTGTCCATACACAAACTGATAAACTATAACATATCCATATATACAATAGTAATACTAATCAGCAATTAAAAGAAATTAACTTCTGGGGGCCTGGAAGTAGCGCTATAGGTTAAGCACACGAGGTGCGAAGCACAAGGATCCGGGTTCCAGCCCCCAGCTCCTCACCAGTGGTGAAGCCGGTCTCCAGATGTCTATCTTTCTCTCCCCCTCTCTCTTTCCCTCCTCTCTCGATTTCTTTTTTTTTAAATATTTGTTTATTTTCCCTTTTGTTGACCTTGTTTTTTTATTATTGTTGTAGTTATTATTGTTGTTGTTACTGATGTCATCATTGTTAGGACAGAGAGAAATGGAGAGAGGAGGGGAAGACAGATTGGGGAGAGAAAGACAGACACTTGCAGACATGCTTCAATGCCTGTGAAGCGACTCCCCTGCAGGTGGGGAGCCAGGGGCTCAAGCCCGGATCCTTACGCCAGTCCTTGAGCTTTGCTCCACATGCGCTTAAACCCAATGCACTACCTACCGCCCAGCTCCCTGATTTCTCTTTGTCTTATCCAACAACAGCAACAAAATGAAAAAAAAAGGCTTCCAGCAATGGATTCACAGTGCAGGCACCGAGCCTCAGCGATAACCAAGGAGGCAAAAAATAATTAACTTTGAAAACTCTCATTACAAGGAAAAATAAAAATCAAACAGGGGCCGGACAGCGGTGCACTGGGTTAAACACACACAGTATGAAGCTCAAGGGCCTGTGCAAGGATACTGGTTCGAGCCCCCAGCTCCCCACCTGCAGGGGGGAGAGGTCGCTTCACAATCGGTGAAGCAGGTCTGTGTCTTTCTCTCTCCCTATCTTCCTCTCCTCTCTCAATTTCTCTTTGTCTCATCCGAAAAAGTAAATAATTAAAAAAAAAAAAAGGACCGCAGAGGGAGTCAGGCGGTAGCACAGCGGGTTAAGCGTAGGAGGCAAAGCACAAGGACTGGTGTAAGGATCTTGATTCGAGCCCCTGGCTCCCCACCTGCAGGGGAGTCACTTCACAGGCAGTGAAGCAGGTCCGCAGGTGTCTTATCTTTTTCTCCCCGTCTTCCCCTCCTCTCTCCATTTCTCTCTGTCCTATCTAACAATGATGACATCAATAACAACAACAATAAAAAAACAAGGGCAACATAAGGGAAAATAAATATTAAAAAAAAAATAACGCAGGAGCAGTGGATTCGTAGTGCTACTTATACTGAAAGAAGAAGGGCAAAGAGAAGAGCACGTAGTATATGGTGACATTTTTAAGTAAAATTCTAGGAAAGGAAAACTAATCAACAGCAGCAGAAAATGGTTCAGGAGTTGCCTAAAAAATATTGTGAGGTGTTGAATATATTCATTAACATACTGTGGCTATGGTTTTACAAGTGTGAGTGAGTCAAATTTAGTATATCAAATTATATGCTAACATATCTACAATTTATTATACAATTTGTACCAGAGAGGAGGAGGAAGGTTGGGGAAGAGGAACGGGGGGGGGGGGAGAAATACAGCAATAAGAATAGTAAATTCTGTCCAAGTACTCTGATAAGCACATGTATTAACCTCATCAATTTCCACAAAGGCCCTGTGGTGCAGATATTACTAGCATCGTTTTACAAAGGAAGAAACGAAGGTATAAAGTAAAGAAACAATTTGCCTAAAGAGACAGAGTTTACTGAGGCTCCAAGTCAAGAGAGTTAACCCAGAGCCCTGACTCTGCTTGGTGCTCATCACTGCAGAGTGGATAACTGAATTTAGTATGAAAGCAAGGAGATTCATCTTAACACTTGCTCCAAATGAAAGACCTACTGTCATTCCATGGCTAGGTATGGAGACTATAAGCTGGGGAGATGCTCTTGAGTAAATTCTGTAAACAAGTCTAAATTGTTTTGTTTATCACATACGCTGAAGATTCAAAAATAGTCACCAAAATGGGTCCGCTGTGAAAAACAAAGCCAGTCTTGTTTTAAAAAGAAAATGTCACTCTTTCTAATTGACACTTGCAGAATTCATTTACCTTCCCTTATCAACTTATTACATATTGCATTTAGTTGCTCTCAGACATCTGCTTTCCACATGACTTCCAGTGATTTTTGAAACCAGCTATTTAACTTGGTATTTAAATAACACTAGACAATATTAAAATGCAAATAAGGCTATCTTGACGACAGTTCGACTATAGGAAAACAACATGCTGTTCACAAAATTAAAAACATGGTTTCTTAAAATACCGACTTACTAGCTATTATCATTTTTTTTAAAGATGAGAGCAAATACAAACTAACAGTGGTTGTAAGGAAGCTAAAGCACATAAAATAAAATCTACTAATTCAGTTTTACTACATAATTTTGGACATAAAAGAAATAAAACTTAATTTTAACCAACAAATACAGTTAGGACAGTCCTATTGTAGTAATTCTCCAGTTCACTTGGTATATCTACTCACTGAAGTTCATTTCATTTTAACCGTTCCAGGGGTGGTAATTCACACTCAATAACACTATTCTATTCCCTACCAGGGAACCAGCTTCCAGGGTCTATACTCTGGGAACAAATATATAAATATATTTTTTTTTCTTTGGCTTCATGAAATTTTAAATATTTGTACAGGTTGACATTTCATATTTAAATGTTTAAGCTATTCTAAGTCAAATTTTGTAGATTACAAGTTTTAGGTGAGTATGCTTAAACCTTTAGCAAATGGTTATTAATTTTCCCCAAATTGCACTTTCAGGGAATTGTTCGTAAACTTTGTCAAATACGTGCGTGAGTCTATTATTTAATTGTGATGTTCCATGGAACGTAACTTCTATCCTTCACAGATAACACAGTGGGTCTATGGTTAATAAACTCACAGCTTTACTTATTTTTCCCCTGAAGAGGGTCATTTCCTTTCTCTCTTTTCCTTTTTTTTTTCAGTATCTGAACTTTTTTTTTTTTTAATTGAGGGGTTAATGGTTTACAGTTGTTGTTTTTTTCCCTCCAGAGTTATCATTGAGGCTTGGTGCAGACACTACAAATTCCACCACTCCCATAGCCCCCTCCCTTTTTTTATTTATCTGACAGGACAGAGAGAAATGGAGAGGGGGAGAGAAATATAGACATCTGCAGACCTTGCCTCACTGCTAGTGAAGCATTCCTGCTGCAGATGGGGAGAAGGCGGCGTTAGAACCCTGTGTGTGCTTAACCCCGTGTGCCCCCACATGTCCCTCCCTCCACGCGTCCCCCATATTTTTTATTTTTCCTCACCACTCCCATCAGCAAAGCTCTTTGTCCCGTCGTCCCCATCCCCACCCCCACCCCCACAGATAACCATTAAGAGTTCTTCCAAAGTCTTCTAGGGTGACTTTTTTCCCTCCCACATTCAGATATTCAGTTCTCTATATTCCACACGAGTGAAGCCATTCTGTCGTTGTCCTTCACCTTCTTACTTGCTTCACTGAGCATAATCTCCAACTCTCCCACTTTATCCCAAAGGGGACAATAGCATTTTTATTGCCAAGTAATACTCCACTGAGTATATATCCCGTAACTTTTTTTTATCCAGTCACCTGGATAAAAATCTGTTTGTGGTTTGTTTTTTTTTTCTGTTTTATTCTTTTCTTTTTTTTTTTTTCTTAAACCAATGCACTGATCAGCTCTGGATAATGGTGGTGCAGAGGACTGAACCTGGGACTCCTGAGTCTCAGGCATGAGACTCTTTTTGCATAACCATTATGCTATCTACCCTCGCCACCCACAGTTTCCTTAAGTCTGAGAATGTCCTTGTCTACCTTCACTTTTAAGAGTATTTTCTCTAGAAATAGAGTTCCAGTTCTTACCTTACAGCATTCTAGAAGTATCATTCACTTATGCCTGGGATTTGTACTTTTTTTTTTAATATTTATTTATTTTCCCTTTTGTTGCCCTGTTTTATTGTTGTAGTTATTATTGTTGTTATTGATGTCATTGTAGTTGGATAGGACAGAGAGAAATGGAGAGAGGAGGGGAAGACAGAGAGGGGGAGAGAAAGATAGACACCTGCAGACCTGCTTCACCGCCTGTGAAGTGACTCCCCTGCAGGTGGGAAGCCGGGGGCTCGAACCAGGATCCTTACACTGGTCCTTGTGCTTTGTGCCACGTGCGCTTAACCCACTGTGCTTCTGCCTGACCGGCTTTGTACTTTCTGATGACTTATTCTGCCATCAAATCACTATTCTCCTCTACATAATGTATTATTTCCCTCTGACCTTCATGAGCCTTTTGTGCATCCTTTTAAATTCTTATGCTTATGTTTGATTGGATTTGCAAGGTTTCAGTCTTTACTCTCAAATAGCTTTTTTTTTTTTTTCTTCTGAACCACTGTTTATTGAACTATCTTTTTCCCCTCTGAGGCTCTAGTGACACAATGACAAACCTTTCAGAAATACCCCATAGGTCACTACAGTTCAATTATTCAGTCTTTCTTTTTCTCTGTTATGCACACTAAGAAAAAAAATTGTTATTAAATCAACTTCAAGTTCATTTATTTTATTATGTCATCTGTGTTCCGCAATTCAGCCCACTCAGTATGCGTTTTACTTTAGCTATGATAATTTCCAGTCCTAAAAGTTTCTATTTGTGGGTACTTTTTCCCTGCATATTTTCTATATTTCCATTTATTCATGTGGTGTTAAGTTTTAAATGATGGTCTGATAATAACCACATGTTGCCTAACATCTAGAGTCACAAACGACTGTCTACACTTTTGCTCCCCAGAATAAGTTCTTGAGGCAAACCACCCTCCTCATCAAGATTAGACACAGCTCCTACTCATCCCCCAGAAGTCATAATAAATCTGTATCTACATAATGTATTGTTTCCCTCTGACTTTCATGAGCCTTTTGTGCATGCTTTTAAATTCTTATGCTTATGTTTGGTCGGATTTGCAAAATTTTCAATCTTTACTCTCAGATAGCTTTTTTTTTCTTCTGAACCACTGTTTATTGAACTGTCTTTTTCCCCTCTGAGGCTCTAGTGACACAATGACAAACCTTTCAGAAATACCCCATAGGTCACTACAGTTCAGTCTGGCTAGTTATGTTCTTTTTTTTAACTAAGTTCAACTTCTGTGTATTTCCTGCAAAGCACTTGGTGTTCTTCCCTATGCTGTGATTATCTGAAAGACAGAAACCCGTATTGATTACATCTACCTAGGAGCAGCAGAGAAGTGTTTTGTCATCTCTAGAAGTCTGGGATAAGAATTTCTCTCTCTTGGGCAGGGGTAGATAGCATAATGGTTATGCAAACAGACTCTCATGCCTGAGGCTCCAAAGTCCTAGGTTCAATCCCCTGCACCACCATAAGCCAGAGCTGAGCAGTGCTCTGGTAAAAAATAAATAAATTTAAATAAATCAAAAAAAATTCTTGGGCACCGGGTGGTAGCGGCCCTGGTTCCACACCTGCGGGGGGAGGGGTGTCACTTCAAAAATGGTGAAACAGGTCTGCAGGTGTCTATCTTTCTCTCTCCCTCTCTGTCTTCCTTCCTCTCTCGATTTCTCTCTGTTCAATCCAACAACAATAACACTAGTAACAACAACAATGATAAACAAGGGTAACAAAAGGGAACAAATAAATAAATAAAATTAAAGAATTTCTCTCTCATCAAGGTAAAGAGAAAATAACTCAAAGAATCCATATTTATTTCTCAAGAGTATTTTTTTTAAATAAATAAATAAAAACTGCTTTAAATTCATCAGATAATTCCAAAATCTTTGTCATCTTGGTTGGTACGTACTGATATTCATTCACCTCTTACGCAAGTTGAAATTTCTCAGTTTTTCATATCATAATTTTGACCTGGACATTTTTCTTTTTAGTATTCAGCCAACTTGGTCATTATATTCTGCCTGGACATTCTAATCAGACTACTGTGAACTGTCATCTCTGTGTATGTTTTTTGAGGTCTTTTTGACCAATCTGGATCTGGGCAGTGGTTCATCTTCTGGTTCACATCTCATAAGTGTTTGAACTGCTATTATGCTACAAAGAAACACATATACAGTTTGACAGTGAATCTAGGAATCATAACTCTATGAAACAGCTTCTTAAGCCCCTTACTCTTTGTTATCTTTCTGGTACTTTCTGGTTCCCTAAGGTTCTCCCTTTTTGGTCTATCAGTCTGAGTATTGTCATTATATCTACTTTGCTCTGTCTTATACATACAACAACTCCAACTCCGACTGTGTTTAAGGACAAATGACAGAGAGACAAAGAGAAGCAGTATTGATTTGTCCCCAGCTTCTTGAGGTTAACTCTTCTGAGTGAAAAAAAGACTTCTCCCTGGGAATTTTTGTTTTGAGGTCCTAGTTGACACTACTATCTACCAGGAAATTCAATCCCCAGTTTATTAATTTTGAACTAGAGAAAAATCTCTAGAGTTCTGTCTGAGCTAGTATATTTTTGAGTCTTTTAAGATCAACTGGGTACCAGGGGGAACATAAATCTACATTTTTATTTTCAGCCCAAGCACCACTCTAAAACTGCAATTGGATATTTAATGATTAATTTTAACCAAACATGTCCAAAAACAGTATTCACCATTGTCCCTGCCAAGCCTGCTCTTTTCATAGCTTTCCAGAACTCAGTTGAAGAGATCTTTCTAGTTACACAGTGAGAATACTTAAAACTATTCTGCCCCCCCCCCCACACACACACATACTTAATTCATTCCTCATCTGATCAGGAGACTTTCCAGAGTCCAAATCACATTGACTATATCAGCTCCCACCATCCCAGCCCAAACCCTACCACTCTTTACTTGGACAGACCCCTACAAGGAATAGTTATTCTCTCTCTCTACTGTGCTCTTGCCTACCCTTGGTTCAACGACTAGACAATTTTTCAGATCAAGCTTTACAAGTCTGAGATTACATCAAGCCTCTCCTGGTCACCTGCTGTGGCCCTTCTCCCTCACTGCTTCTCTGATGGTAATCCTAGTGCTTCCTACCTCCTGTCTGCATCGGCAGCTGTAGTGGCGACGTGAATGTTCCAGGTAAGTTCCCATCTAAGTCTCTGAACTTGTGTCTGCCAGTCTGAAACACGTCCCCCCTCTACCTGTGCAATGAACTGCCTCATCTTAACTCCCTAAACCTGGCATTTTTCCATAAGGCTCCCACTGGGTGAGGACAGTTAATGGTGGAGGAGGTGTGGAATTATACACTGTAATCTTATAATCTTGTATCCCACTATTAATCACAGGTAAAAATGAAAAAAAATCATTAATTAAAAACAGAAACAAGGTTCCCTCTGATCTTCTATTGTGAAGGGTCTTCTATTTGCTTCTCCTGGGGTTCTCTGCCGTTCCTCCCATTTCCCTCAGCACTCTGCCCTTCTACTGTTAAATCACAATTTGCCAGCTGCCATGTATGCTGCTCGGGAGCTGGAATATGAGCTGAATGGCAACAGTGACCTTTCCTTGTTTGTCCCAGGCTGTACACTCACCACACACAGCTCAGCCAGTGTCTGCTGCTTCTTGAACAAATACGCTGAGAACAGTATTTGGCAGAGAACAGTAGTAAAAGAGGCTTTTCCACCTTGCAGGTCTTAAAAACAGAAGCTAGTAGCTGACAAAGTACACACAATTACTTTCCAAACTCTTGATTCTCCATTGTAAATTGCTTCATTTCCACTCAATTCCAAGGACTTGATTCTAACAGGGAAGTTATGATCTTTGCACACACAATTAATCTTTCTCACCACATGTCAGCTGAGCAATTCCAATGGAAGATGGCTCAGTCCTCCCTCTCCCCCCTCCCTCCTCTCTTTGTCTCATAGACACACATGGCCACACAAAAACACAAACACATTTCCTTCCAGCAATGAGCAAAGTGACCTGCACACAGTGAGAAGTGAGCAAATAACTTCCCAAATGCTCTAATCGAGTATAAAGAAGTGGCCACTGAGTTACATTTTAAAGTACCAAGAAGTGAGACTTGCCAGTGTGTGCAAATATAAGGTGTGCAGATAAATGAACTACACGCACAGTGCGTCTATGGTTCACAACACTGGTGAATGCTGGACATTGTATAAGCCTTTGAAGGAAAGCAGACTTATTTTTACTGTTACGCTTTTCATCTTCCTGAAATAATATGACCTTATTAATCAAATTGGCACAGAAAGGAAGATCTTTTACTATTTATGAAAAACAACTTCATTCTCACAGGGTAAAGATGAGTCACTGTCAACGATACTCAAAAGTAATAACGGTAAGTTCTGATCCCAATATGAATGCTATGACTATTGCATCAAAATTTTCCAAACTGACTACAGTGTACAAGTCATCACACACACACCATATTTATATGTCTATCATTACTTCATAGATAGATCTGAAGACAGAACTCCTGAACACCAAAGCAAACAGTTGCCTTACTGCTAAACAGCTTACAGTGTGAAGGGCAGTGGTGCCCCCAATCTCTCATTTTGGGGAAAAGAAATACACAAAACACAATACTAGGGGCAGGGGCCAATAGCATAACGGTTATGCAAAGAGATTCTCATTCCTGAGACTCCAAAGTCCTAGGTTCAACCCCCTGCATTACCATAAACCAGAGCTGAGCAGTGTCCTGGTTAAAACAAATAAACAAATAAAATAAAACAATACAAAAGAACAAACCAAACAAACAAACAAAAAAACTAGTGTTTTTTGACTAGTGTTCTGGTACCATGAAGCTGGAGTGCTCTGATTTTCTTACTTTCTTGTTTAATCTGGGGAATGGCAGATGCCAGTAATAATCATTAAAGATTATTTTCCAGAGAAGTTTCTAAAAATAGAACACTAAAAGTATATCCACCTTCTTTCATTTCTTTTCTTCCTTTCTTTCTCTCGCTCGCTGTCTCTCTTTCTTTCTAGTCAACTGATCAGCTCTGGCTCATGGTGTGCTGGGGATGGAGGTCATCTTCTTAACCAAGTAATTAACACATCAAGTGAAATGTAAAGTATGGGCCACTTAGTATTCTTAGCACATTTTTTTTAGCCTAAATCTAAATGTGAGAAACTAATTCAGTCCAATCTGAGAACCTCATTAAGATACTTTCCCCAAGTTCTTCAGTTAAAATGGAAGACATTTCTTGTTCTTTCTTTTTTGTTTGGTAGAATTGAGAGAAACTGAGATGGGAGGAGGAGATAGAGAGGGAGAGAGAAAGAGAAACATCTAAAGCCCTGCTTTACTGCTCATGAAGTTTTCCCCCTGCAAGTGGGTATTTGAACCCAGGTTCGTGTGCACTGTTACATGTACACTCAATTGGATGTACCACTTCCCAGACCCTTTAAGACACTTCGAGAATTAAGGAAAAAGAAAAAAAAAAACTTAACCAAATGCACCGTTGGCCTTTAACTGGATCTTAAAGTAGAAAAACAAAGTAACAACTACAAACAGCATTTGAAAAACCCGAAAACCTGGGTTCAAGCCCTCAGTCCCCACCTGCAGAAGAAAAGTTTCACAAGTGGTGAAACTTTGTTGCAGGTGTCTCTCTGTCTCTCTTCCCTCTTTACCTCCCCCTTCATCTCACTTTCTGGCTGTCTCTACCCAATAAATAAATAAAGATAATAAGAAAAAAATTTAAAGGAAAAGAAAATGAAATCCGGACATTCTGTTTGTGGCAATATATATACCCGATCAAGTTATCTCAGTTATAAGTTTTCTTGACTAAACCCCCAACTCTTTCAGTGGAAGAGGCATAAAACAGAGACCAATTGTCAGAGGGCTTATCATCATTTTCTATGCAAATTTAAAGAAATTCTGTAAGCTGTCAAAAGCCTCCTAAATGTCTGACTTTGTTTTATTTAGTTGTAAGTGTATTTTAAAAGTGGCATTGTATTCTGGCAGGATAGCTCACCTAGAAGAACATCTGTTATGCTATAGTACGATCTAGGCTAGAATCCGACTCCCACACCATGGGAAAAACTTCCATTCCGTATATCTTTTCCACTCTCCTGCTATCTGGAAAAGTTGGTCTAGAGCAGTAAAGCCACTACACTGACTACAAATACAGTTAAGAGTGGTATTGTTTAAGTAGGTGATTCTTTTTTTTGTTTTTAATCTTTTTGTTTGTTTATTATTGGATAGAAACAGAGAAATTGAGAGGGGAATGGGAATAAAGACAGGGAAAGAGACAGAGAGACACCTGCAGCCCTGCTTCAGCACTCGTGAAGTTTTCCCCCTGCAGGTGGGGACCAAGGGTTTGAACATGGGTCCTTGTGCACTGTAAGGTGAGTGCTTAACTAGGTGCGGCACCACCAGGACCCCTAAGTAGGTATTTATAAAGGAGAATTTTATTTTATACCACTGTAGCATCCCATAGCTGGGACAGAAAATGTAACTGCTTTCTTAAAAGCAAAAATACTAGAAAAAGGTAAGCTATGCAATGCACAAACATGTCAAGTATAATTCAGATTATAATATGGCCCTAGGATAACAATATTATTTATTTTTCGAGATCAGACAAGACAGGGCATGTTCAGAGTACACTTAATTATTTTTAATCTGGATGATCTCATTTGAAGACCCTTACTTACATCTACAAAAACCATTTTTTGCCAAATAAGATCATATTCTTGGGTTCCAGGCTGACCAAAGTGTGTTATACGAAGCTAAAATTCAATGACAGTCACTTCCTTTTTAGGATTAGTTGCATCCCAATTACCAGTAAATATTTATATCTTAGTTGTATATGTAAAACTTTATTTTACAGATCAGTAATTTGATTTTTTTTCAGCTGGGTCATTTTTTTTTTGGAGGGGATGTATAATGTTTTCCTTAGTGACTGTGAAACAACCAGACATAGCTGACCATGTAAATATTAGAAGATTTTACATACAAGGATAACATATTCATAGACTGCCAACATACAGAAAAATATAGTGAGTCTGACACACAGATCTAGGTAATCCCCAGCTTCAGAATAATCTGATTTTAATGTCTACCTGTATATCCCAAACAGGACAAATACTGATATTTAAATAATACAATTAAACATACAAGTATAATGTACTTAGATAAAAACATGGCTGACATGTTCAACATGGCCTTATAATTTTTTTAATTTTTTTATATTTACTTATTTTCCCTTTTGGTGCCCTTTTTTTTATTGTTGTTGTAGTTATTATTGCTGTTGTTATTGATGCTGTCATTGTTGGATAGGACAGAGAGAAATGGAGAGAGGAGGGGAAGACAGAGAGGGAGAAAGATAGACACCTGCAGACCTGCTTCACCGCCTGTGAAGCAACTCCCCTGCAGGTGGGGAGCCGGGGGCTTGAACCGGGATCCTTGAGCCGATCCTTGTGCTTTGCACCATGTGCGCTTAACCCACTGCGCTACTGCCCGACCCCCAGCCTTATAATTTTTATGGATTATCTGTACACAAAGAAGTTTCAACTTGGACATCCTCAAATAGAGTGGACATTCTGACAGAAAATTTCACTTAGTAGAACTATGTACACATTCTCAGTATCAGACAAATAGGCAGAATTTTCAGACTTAGTGAATGATGAAATATTTCATTATTAATACTGAAAAGGTTCTTTCTTAAATGAGTTTTCTCAAAGAAGTCGCTCACCTACAGTTTGTTTTGTTTTGTTTGTTTTGTTTTGATAAGCACAGACAGCAAGGCAGAGTGAAAGAAACCGCAGAGCCAAATGCCCTTCAATGCAGTGGGGCCAGGCTCGGAATTGGGGCATGCACATGAAAAAGGCAGCACACTATCCAAGTGAGCTATTTCGCCAGCACCCTCACCCATCATCTCTGTAAGTGACATAAAGAACAACTCCTTCTCAGTGCAAAATTAAGACTACCCACTCGCTTACTTCATCAGTGTCCTGCTACAGAGAAACAACAGAAAGGTGGTATGAAACTTGGTAACCCCCCTCCAAGGTCTGGCTGTGGTAACACTCCCCTAAGGGACATGCATGTAGATACTTGTATAAAAGCTTTAAAACTCTGGTGTAACCTTTCATGAATATGGCTGGTACAATAGTTTTTAAAAGGAGAAAATCTTACAGAGCAGCACTGAAGACAGTATAAAAACAGAAACAGTCAATGAAACCGTTCTCTTCACATCTAGTTAAGCTATACAGCTCATTTTTTGCTAGGAAAATAAATACAGCGCTAGTTTCTTTACTTAAAATGTTGTCTTTTTAATTTATACTTTATGCCCTGTTTGAGAGAAGAGCATGAATAATTCATACCTCCACCAGGAATAATTGCCAACTTTGTTTCAACCAGGCCCATTTTTGCAGAAGAAGCTAAAAAAAAAAAAAGGAAGGAAAAAAATTAAGTAATATATGTATGAACAATTCAAATATGACTTTAAAAGTGACTAAAATAAGCTTACCAGTATTCAGCTTACTAATTAAATTGATGTCAGAAATCATTTTTAAATCACTTTGGGAGGTATTTAGTAATGGAAGTGAACACTGTAAGTGATATATTTAAAAGATTCATACAATGTTTTCTTTTTTTAAAACAAAAACTAATTATAGGGAATTTATTTTATTTTTTATTTCTTAAAAGATTTTATTTATTTATCAATGAGAAAGATAGGTAAAGAGAGAAAGAACCAGACATCATTCTGAAACGTGTGCTACCGGGGACTGAACTTGGGACCTCATGCTTGAGAACCCAGTGCTTTAGCCACTGCACCACCTCCTGGACCACTATTTATTTATTTATTTTTTATTGTTGTAGTTATTATTGTTATGTTGTCGGATAGGACAGAGAGAAATGGACAGAGGAGGGGAAGACAGAGGGAGACAGAAAGATAGACACCTGCAGACCTGTTTCACCACTTGTGAAGCGACTCCCCAGCAGGTGGGGAGCCAGAACCGGGATCCTTATGCCAGTCCATGCGCTTTGCGCCACATGCGCTTAACCCACTGCGCTACTGCCGATTCCCTGGGAATTTATTTTTGAAGAGCAGGGTTATGGTGACATTATTTGACCTGATGCTACCAAGTCATATTGGAAGGCTTAGATGCCATTAATTATTCAGGATCAAGAGAGAGACTGTGTCTGACAACTATGAATTCTTTAGCTGCCTGGATAGTCCTCTAGATCAAACAGCTTAATATATCATATCAGATATGGCAATTTCTCAAGACCAAATCTCTAGTTACCTCTGACAAATGGTTTTACTGTCCTGACAGCTGGACAGGATTTCTTTTTTCCGTGTTTGTTTTCACAGTTACTTTAAAGCATTTCAATTATCTGTTTAATTGCATATCTAACTGTACTTGGGCTACTTCCCATAGTCTTAATTCCCGGAATCCCTGCTCTTTCAGAAATGGATTACATGTAGCTTTGCTTTGCTATTTAAAATCCAATGAATTCACAGACAAGAAAACAAAATTTAAAGCAGCCTAGGCAGGAGGAAAGATGCACAAGGACTAACTAGCTACCACAAATTCTAAGATAGGATCATCAGAAACTTGTGAAAAATACCTTTTTTTATATTATCTTTATTTATTGGATATAGACAGAAATTGAGAGGGGAAGAGATGACAGAGAGGGACAGAGACAGAGAGACACTTGCAACACTGTTTCACCACTCGCAGTTTCCCTCCTGCAGGTGGGGACTGGGGGCTCGAACCTGGGTCCTTGCACAATGCAACATGGGCACTCAATCAAGTGCATCACCACCCAGCCCCTTGGAAAACACCTTTACACTGATTCTACATTTTAAAAGGCAGCTCCATCAGTGGGAGAAAGAAGAGTGGTATCTGCTGCCTGCTTCACTAGTTGTTAACCCCACAGCCCCTCTACGTCATCCCTGAAGCAGGTGTAAGGATACAGAACACAGTGACCACCCAGAAGACAACACACCGGAGAAGGGTTATTAGACTCGGCTTAAATATCAGCTAATTCAGGGGCTTATTACCCTTTCTCTGCCTTAGCTTCTTCATGCCTGCAAAAGTGCCTATCTCATATACTTGCTCAGCAGATTATGTGAGCTATTATGAGTCAAGGATCTGTAAGAATACAGGGCACATGACTGCCACTCATGTGGTTAGCAATAATTATTTTCATAATTCACTCATTCAATCCCTAGAAAACTATTCAGGAGGGAAGTAAAAAGTCCAAGAGATTAAGTTTTTATTACTGTAGCTAACATTAATTAAGAGCTGAAGCATTTCACAGATTCAGTTGTGTAATCTTCATTAAAAGCAACTGTTACTCTTCCATCTGAGAGGGAAACCGGTTTTCAAAGAGCAAGACAGCATCTCGGTGGGTTTTAAAGTGGGTGAAAGCATCAGGCTTGCATGCATGAAACCCCAGGTTTTAAAGTGGATAAAAGCATCAGACTTGCATGCATGAAGCCCCAAGTTCAATCCCCTGGAACTGCCTATGCCAGAGTGATACTCTGGTTCTCTCTCTCCTTCTCCCTCTCTTAATGTTAAACAAATAAATAGGATCATGTGAAATCTAAAGAATGGAACCACATGAACCGCATAAGAAGAAGAAGTGAAGAAGGAGGAGGAGGAGGACGAAGGAAAAAAGTAAACGAATGATCTCTTAGGACTTTTGAGAACTATGGTAATTATCTCTGGGAAGGTGGGAATACAGAACTTTGGTCCTGGGTGCAGTGTGCAACTATCTCTGCAATCTTACAATCTTATAAACCACTTGGAAGCACATATTTTAGAAATGTATCACACTAAATAAACACATAGGATCAGCAAGAAAGCTCACCTGGATAGTGTACACGCTTAGATGTGTACATGACCCAAGTTCAAACCTGGCACCTACCACACTGAAGGAGGAGGAAGCTTTGTATCTTCTCCTCTCTTCCTGTTTTTCTCTTTCTCTTTCTATTTGAAAAAGTTGGCTTTGGAGTGGTGAAGTTCAACACTTAATTACTGAAAGCAAGACATGAGATCCACACACTGTTTCACATGATCCAACTTCTCATCCTTCCAACTACAAGGATTACAAAACACTCTTTTCTTGACTGAGAATTTCAATTACTTCATCAAATCCAACAGTGAGACTTTTTATTAATGTTCTACTCAACAGGAAAAAAATAATTGAAATTATATCAAAAGTAAACATACACATCATTAACTCAAAGTCATGTTTTCCATAGACTTAAGATTCTCACCTGCTACTCTTATGTCACATGCTAGAGCCAGCTCAAGACCACCACCTAAAGCCAGCCCATCTATTGCTGCAATGGTTGGCATTGGAAGATTAGCTGAAAGAAAAGGAAAGATATTTTTCTTCATCAGTAAGATCATTACCTGACAATGCAATTCACATTGGACTATTTTTCTGTGATTATATGTTAAAACCACACGTAGAATTTTGTATTGCTCTTAGCTTTAACAAACTAAACATAGCCTTCCTGTAGTCTTCAAAAATATGTCATGACTCCATGCTATTCCATCACATAAATGTGCAATAACTTTAAATATTGAAATAGTTTCTTAAATATTTTTGAATTAACAGAATGACAGTTCTGACACCTTAATCTTAGAGCCGAAAGTCTTTGATAAGATGTTTGATTCATACAAATTTCTAGATGAAATGACTGAAGTTTTACCTGCAAAACTCTTTATCTTTTATATCTTGGAGCTTACAACGACAGTCTCATTAGAAGAAATGACACATTTACTCAAGAAAGGAGTAGTCCAGTGGGTGCTAGACACTAAGTCCTGAGTTCTGTCATTCCATAGTGTTTACAAAGAATGGTAGCAGGCCGGCATAGTAGACTTGGATAACGCACTGCTTTGCCTTGTGACCCCAGTCTGAGCCTAATCTCCACTGCACTGAGGAGTTTTTGGTGCCATAGTGTGTTCGTGCATGTGTACGTGTGTGTGTGTGTACGTGCCTTGAGTGTGTGTGTGTGTCCTGTGTGTGTGTGTCTCTTTGCCACTGTCTTGCTCCTGCTATCTAAAAAAGTCAGTCCAGAGCAGTGAAGCCCTACAGATAACGGAAGGAAGGAAGGAAGGAAGGAAGAAAGGAAGGAAGGAAGGAAGGAAGGAAGGAAGGAAGGAAGGAAGGGAGGGAGGAAGGGAGGAATGAAGGAAGAAGAAAGGAAGGAAGGAAGGAAGGAAGGAAGGGAGGGAGGGAGGGAGGGAGGGAGGGAGGGAGGGATGGATGAAGGAAGAAGGAAGGAAGGAAACAAGGAGAAATAAAAGAAGGGGGAAGAAAGAGTAGTAGCTAGAACATGAGTGACTATCAAACACCATACTTTAGAGCACTTTTAGAAGGAAGAAACTCAGGAAGGAAGGAAGGAAGGAAGGAAGGAAGGAAGGAAGGAAGGAAGGAAGGAAGGAAGGAAGGAAAGAAGGGAGGAAGGTAGGTCAAAGAAGGGGGAAAATAGTAGTAGCTAGAAAATGAGTGACTCTATCAAACACTACACTTTAGAGCACTTTAGAAGGAAGAAACTCTAGATTTTGAGAATCTGCCCAAAAGTACAACTGGAGTTTTAGTCAGTCACAGAATTAAAAAAAAATAGACTTTTTCCCAGAAACAGGATATTATTTTAACCAGACTTTTGTAAATTGTAATATACAGATTTCATCTATATTAGAGATTAAAAAACTAACTGGCTGATTATTCTGTGTGATGTAAGAGCTTTAGAGCACAATGTGTATAACTGATGTGTTTCTGAGTTACAGCTTCTGAAAATTGTCACTCACAGTAAGTAGGATATTCCCCTAGATGCTTCCCTGAAAACAAGAACAAAATCATGTGATCTATATAGAAAGAAGCATTTTTCTTCATACCGAACTATGAACTTAAAATATTGACTAATTAAAATGAACAAGGGAATCAATTATAAGGGAAAATGGAGTAAGAAGAAGTAACTGTAAATCACAGACTGTTCCTCATCTTTGTAAGCCCTTAACTTTGTTATCCTTTTGACTTGACTATTAGTCATCTGTAATATTATTAATATATAATACACACACACAAAATCCACAAAAAAGCAATAAGACTTTTTTTTCCTTCATTTGCACTAACAGTCCCTAATAAATATCATACTGAGGGACGGGTTGTGGCACACCTGATTTAATAAACATGTTACCATGTGCAAGGACCTCAGTTCAAACCTCTGGTCCCCACCTGCAGGGGAGAAGCTTCATGAATATTGAAGTAGTGCTGTGTCTATCTCTTTCCCTATCTACCTTTTCCCTCTCAATTTCTCTCTGTCTGATCAAAAGGAAAAAAAGGAGAGAGTGAAACAGAGAGAGAAAGAAAGAGGAAAGAAAAAAGAAAGGAAAGAAGGAAGGAAGGAAGGAAGGAAGGAAGGAAGGAAGGAAGGAAGGAAGGAAAAGAAAAAATGGCTACTGGGGTCAGTGATCTGCGGATCGGTCCTATAAGCAGTGAGTCCCAGTGATAACCCTGATGTTAATAATAATAGTAATATAATAATAATAATATACATGTTAAAATTAACACATATATCATACTGACAGATCACACTTAGCCAATATTAAGTTTACAAGAAAGTTTAGATATATGAAATGTCATTAAAATAGAAAAAAAAGATTTACTGCTCATAAAAAAAAAATAACTAAAATTGGGGACCTGTGTTCGAGCCCCTGGCCCCACCTATAGGGTGGAAGCTTCGCAAATGGTGAAGCAGGGCTGCAGGTATCTGTCTCTGTCCTTCTCTATCTCCCACTTCCCTCTCGACTTCAGACGGTCTCTATCCAACTAATAAAGATAATAAAAATGTTTAAATAATAATTATTAGAAAAACCATAAAATTGATTCTCTTGTGTACTGGCTTTCTTTTTCTTTTTCAATTCTGAAGTTAAAAAATACAACTCTTTCCCCCTAGATATTTATAGTTTGGGGCAGAGATTGGTAATTTTAAATTTGAGACCTAAATGCTTAACAAACTCTCTCAAAGGCACAAAAAGTGTTTCACACTGCAACTTACTATGAACACACAGCACAAAATGGCAAAGATGTGGGGTTCTTGTTCAAAGGAAAACATTAACACTCTTGATGTATTAAATGGGTTAACTACCTGATACTTTTTAATATTAATGCACATATATAACTATAAATTTCTTCCTGCTAAAGAACTGCTTAGGTAATTTGGGTTAGCTTAGTTTTCAGTGAATAAATAAATCTCAACCATCTCACAATATTATAAACCCTTAAGTTTGTCATAGAGGATATGAGCTTTTTCCCTGAAAGATGTTTTCCTGGTAATTTTTTTTTTTTCAGCAAAACATGAGTCATATCAAAGTCCACACTAGCTACACAATGACCTAATGTGTTTGTTTTTATATCCAGTATTTCTTCTGCTTGGGAACACTTAATCTTAGAAGAAACTTAAAATGCACACCTGTAGAGAGGCAGATTAATCAGTTTCAAGGGACTGAGGAACATCAAAATGGCAATTGTGTCAGAGTCTAAATGAATAAAATAGGAACTGTCAGGAGCAGTGGCGTTTCCCGATTCCCA
Organism: Erinaceus europaeus; assembly: GCF_950295315.1. Taxonomy (NCBI): domain Eukaryota; kingdom Metazoa; phylum Chordata; class Mammalia; order Eulipotyphla; family Erinaceidae; genus Erinaceus; species Erinaceus europaeus. The sequence continues at coordinate 110,867,289 of NC_080171.1, read as the reverse complement.
ACAGTGATAGGAAGAAATTATGACTCAGATTATTACGCAACCACCAGGATCAGAGACTATTTTAAGTTTAGTACCAGGAAATGAGCCAGGTATGACAAAGATGATAACAATTCTTTGAAATGCTCCTAAAATATAATTAAATCAAACATTTTCCCCCCTATTTTTGGAGGGAAAAAAATTTGAGCTGCATCAAGGTCTACAAGAAACACCTACCTACCACAAAAGTAATAGGTCAGAGGACTGTGAATGCGGGGAATAAAAGGGAAGTAGGGGTCTGTTCTCAGCTTTCAGAAAGATATAGAGCTTAATATGGAGGTTTAGATACTATCAGAAAAAATAAACCAATTTGACACAGACAGAAAAGAAAAAAGGTTGGTATCAGTCACAATTTTTAAATCTGATTCTGTTGGGGTGTGTGGAGGGGGTGAGAACATGGTCCTATTAAAAGAAAAAAAATCAAGTTTTTCAAAAGAAAATCCCATTCAGGATAATAGAAGTGGGAGTTTACTGAAATCATTCAAGAAAAAAAATAGATAAAACAAAGCTTAACTGAAAGTTTAAATTCCTAATTATTCCTAATTTTAGCTAAAACTTCACTTACTATACTTACTCTCCTTCCTATCATTGAGTTCAAAGGAAACACAAAACCGAATTAAAAACAACAGAGCCCAAAGCCTGTGGGCTGACTACGCCTTAGTTCTCCTGGAAACCCCAGCCAAGAAGACTGAGAAAGATGTCAGCCTAGAAGCCAACAAACACATACACCTCATCACATGGATGCTGAAGGCCTGCAACTGGGGTCCTTTATTCACAGGAGTCAGAAGAATGACCACTGTGCCCTTAGAGAAAAGCACTCTGATTTTTCTACCGCTCGGCTCCTACTTTCTATGTGCTGATCTGTGGATCAAGCAAATGCCATAAAGTGTTTATTCTATGTGGGCACTGTCCCACGTTCCTTCCAAATACCAACATGATAAATTACAACGCCAGTCCTATGAGGTCAGAACTATTATGATGTTCACTTTACAAATGAGACACTGGGTACAAAGGAGCTGTTGTCCTTCACCTGGATCAACCATAATTTGAACTGAGGTCCTGCATTACACACCCTGGACCAGATATATACCACATAACAAAGGAACCGAATAACAAAGCAGCAGCATTCATAAAGCAAAAAACATAATAAATTCTAATCAGTACAAAGATCACAAGCATTTTCTGAAAAATACACAGTAACTAAAAAAAAGACAAGAATACCAGCTACTCTGGAGCATTCAAATATAGAAATGCCTAAAGACACATTCCCTCCCTCATTCTTGCAGCTTAGCAGAGATGTAACTCAACATATGATGATCAGTTCAGTGAGAACACAGGCTCCAGCCCCAGCCTCCTGAAGCACTATCGAAACAAGGCCACGTTTCCAACAAGACGAAATGAATAACCATGAAATATAAAATTCAAAAATTTATATCAAAATTACAAAGTCTCCATATATGTGGTTACTGTCACATATGTTTGTATATGAGTTCTTTATCATTGTGTGTATGGGCACATGCCAGTATGTTCACGTGAAAGCCAAGAAAAGTCAAAATATACATATTAAATTGTCATGCTGAAAACAACTGCTTATTTAAATAGAATGGGAGAAAGCTTTTGAAAGGTGTTTCAAAAAAAATTTTTTACATTAAATACATACTATGGGATTTAAAAATCAACACATGGAAAATACAGAAAGAATTACAGCTCTTTCCTTTTCTGGTTTTATTAAATTCCAAAATATTCCACCATCACAAAAGAAAATCAGCAAATGCAGCTACATAAACTTCCAGGATAGGATGGAGAAAAACAATGTATTTTAAACTGTGATGTGTATATATATGATTGAAAAGGTAGAGGAATTAACAAGTCATAAGGAAAAACACTTGTGTTTTCTATCACTCTTGGCAAAAAGATAAAGAAAGCTAAAATTGAGATCTACAAGTAATTGTTTGGAAAATAAGCAAACACAATACTGATATTTAAGTGTCCAGTACCTTCACATACTCTACATAGTTCAGCACTTCCAATCTCTAGCTACCACATCAAATTAGGAGGCAGATGTGAAATAGCTGCTGGATTACATCGGATTTAACTACATTGAAGAAAGTCTCCTTGAGTCTCAAACAAAACAAACAAAAGGCACAGTGAACATACACATTTTAGGTCAAGTTGCCAGAATGACAGAAAATTTTGCCAATCTGAGAAATGTTCTTTGCTAAAGAATTCTTAACACTTCTAAGAAACAGTCAAATAATTATTCAGGTGACATGAAATATAATAATGCACAGCCTCTCAAATTGCTTAACTGTCACCACAGTACTAATTACTTTTAGAAAGGTTTCATTTCAGGTCAAGTAAAACAAAATGATTATCTGAAAAAGCTTTGATTTATATAGTGGTGACAGACTATTAAAAACTCTAAAATGCCAATCTCTTCTGCATTTCTTGTGAATGAGTTTTAGATGCCTCTAGATCAAAATGAATGATGAAAAATGGAATATACCGAGAATATATGCAAGCTCTTTTTTTTTTTTTGCTTGCTTGCTTGCTTGCTTGTTTGTTTTGTCACCAAGGTTCTCACTGGGGCTTAGTGTCTGCATGACACCACCACCACTACCAATGGCCATTTATTCTTCTTGTTGGTTTGTTTTTATTTGCTTGTTGTTAGAGGACAAGAGACAGAGAAATAGAGGGAGAGACACGGAAAGAAGAGACATCTGCAGCACTGCCCCACTGCTCGTGAAGGATGGAGAGGGGACTAGTGTGAGAGAAACTGTGTGATTTTGCACGGTTGGGTTGCATGTGTATTCTACCAGTGTAATGTGAGCATCACCCTGCCCCCCTTTTATTTTGGCCTCCAGGGTTATTGCTGGGGCTCAGTGCCTGCACTACAAATCCACTGCTCCTGAAAGCTATTTTACCCTTTTGTTGTCCATGTTGTTTATTGCTGTTGTTGTTACTATTAGTGGTGTTATTGCTGTCATTGTGTTGGATAGGACAGTGAGAAATTGAGATAGGAAGGAAAGACAGGGAGAGAAAGATAGCCACCTGCAGACCCGCTTCACTGCTTATGAAGCGACTCCCCTGAAGATGGGGAGCCAGGGGCTCTAACCGAGATTCTTATGTCAATCCTTGCACTTCACGCCATGTGTGCTTAACCCTCTGTGCTACTGCCTGATCCCCATCGCCCTTCTTTTTAATTCACTGCTCAAGAATCTCTAAATTCCAAACCAGAAGAGTTTGGTGGATATATACCTTTGTGAGCATATTTCTTCCTTTAACATTTTATGTCATTAAAAAGAATATAGTGAGTATCCAAACATTAAACAGGCAAAAGAGAAATACTAAAGCCAGTTAAAAAAAAAAAAAAAAAAAAAAGAGCATTCACATCAAGTAAGCTGGTATAGTCCCTGTGTAAAGAAGCGGTGAGAGTGCTTCCACAAATGAAAATAGAAACATTACATGATACAGACATACCATTCCTCCATATATATCCAACGTGACTAACTTGAAGGGGCATGTGCACCCCTATGTACAGAGCTGCATAGTTCACAAGAGCCAAGTCGTGGAAGCAATCAAAATCCCCACCAGCAGACAACTGCATAAAGAAGTTATGGGACAGTGGGCCGGGTGGTGGCACCCCCAGTTAAGTGAACATAGTACTAGACCCAGGTTCCAGCTCCTGCTCCCCACCTACAGGGGGGAGTGCTTCATGAGCAGTGAAGCAGGTCTGCAGGTGTCTATCTTTCTGTCCCCCTCTCTATCTTCCCTCCCTTCTCAATTTCTCTCTACCCTGTGAAATAAAAATAAAAATAATGGAAAAAAAATCCACCGGGAGCAGCGGATTCCTCTCATAGTGCAGGCATTGAGTCCCAATGATAACCTGGGGCAGGAAAAAAAAGAAAAACTGTGGGATATGTACTCAGTAGAATACTAACTCTAAAATTAAAAAGATGAAATTGCCTCCTCTGGGCAAAAAATAGATGGAAGTGGAGTAATTATGCTTATGAAGTGAGAAGGTAAACGACAAACTAATACAGGAACATTTTGCTCTTTGTGGAATACAGAGCGCTGAAATATATGAACTTGCAAAATAAAAAAGGAAGAGGAAGAGAGGAAGAAGGCACAGTTGTAGTTAAACTGTCTCTAAGGCTGTGAGAAATATGGTGGCTTTGGGGGGTGAGGGGAAGACGGTTGTAATATTCACAATAAGCAAAATATGGAAGCAACTTAAATACATATCAATAGATGACTGAATAAAGAAGTGATGTAATATATATTCAAAGTAATACTGCTTTGCAATTTTACAAAGATGATATTGTATCATTAATATAATAAAATTGAACTACAGGTGATTAGGGGGCCGGGTGGTGGTGCACCGGGGTAAGCGCACATAGTACAAAGTGCAAGGACCTGCGCAAGGATCCCAGATCAAGCCCCCGGCTCCCTACCAGCAGGGGGAATCGCTTCACAAGCAATGAAGCAGGTCAGCAGGTGTCTCTTCGTCTCTCTCCCTCTCTCCCTCTCTATCTTGCTGGAGGGGAAGTCAAGCCTGCTGGCTGACAAAGTCCAGAGCAGGCCAGGACTGACTGCAAAGCAGCAAGTCCTGGACTAAACTGAAGGTATTCATCCTCTTTGTTTAATGGCAGAGGTAAAGTCAAGTCTGCTGGCTGACAAAGTTCAAAGCAGGCCAGGACCAACTGCAAAGCGGAAGTCCTAGACTAAACTGAAGCTATTCATCCTTTTGTTTTCAATTACATTGATACTGGCTATATTGAAAACACACAAATATTACCTGAGGACAATAAAAAGAGAACCCCAGGGGAAGTACCTAGTTACAATTATGGCAGTGAGTGTGACAAGACTGAAAATGGCCTAGGAGCAGAAGCTGCTGCACTCAGAGGCTCTCAGAAAAAAAGCTACTTATCACCACTATAGCTTCTCTATTAGCTGGAGTCAGACCAAAAGCCAGAAGTGGCTTATAGTATGAGTGGCAGGCTGTGGTCTCCCCTAGTTATAAAGAGGCCCTATTGCTTACCCTCAACCACAGACCCCCCTGCTTCCTCTTACAGGTATACACGATATATATATATATATATATATATATATATATATATATATATATATATATATATATATATATGTTGTGTAGTTAAATAGCTAATGGAAGGGTTAATAGGTAGAAGTTAGTAAACTTTCATATAGGTAAAAGGTTAGCCAGTAGAGAGTCCCCATGGCGTGTGCTTACTTTACAGTGGATGATTTCTTTAGGTAGACAGTTTACTATATATTTAAAAAAATGTTACTTGGTTAGACCCATCCAAGAATGGGTTAAAAACTAGGAAGTCGGGTGATAGCGCAGCGGGTTAAGTGCACGTGGCGCAAAGTCCAAGGACCAGTGTAAGGATCTTGGTTCGAGCCCCCGGCTCCCCACCTTCATGGGGTTCCCTTCACAGGCGGTGGAGCAGATCTGCAGGTGTCTATCTTTCTCTCCCCCTCTCTGTCTTCCTCTCCTCTCACCATTTCTCTCTCTCCTATCCAACATTAATGACATCAATAACTACAACAATAAAACAACAAGGGCAACAAAAGGAAATAAATAAATATTTTTTAAAAACTCTTAGATTGAGCTCCAGAAAAAATATGCTAACCCAACACAGACAGCTGAAACAAAGAGAGTAATGTTTGAAGTTATTTTAGCCACACCAAGGCCACACAGATGGTCAAAACCTAGGGGTGGGCAGGCTGTCTCAGACCAAGGGAACTTTCAAGGAGAACATGCCTATAATGATAATAATGTCTGAAGTTATTATTGATGTTAATAAAGATAAGTCTTAGATGATGTCAACTGTATCCATGTGAAAAGTGTTTAAATAATAAACCTCTGTAGACAGAGGGCAGAGGTGCCTCTCTCCTGCACTTGAAGCAGCTGACATGTCTCTCACTTTATTTCATCACGCCGACTCCCCTTGTCCTTCAGCGCTACCCTAATAATTGTGGCTGGGACTGGCTCCCGGCACTACCTCCTTCTCCCCTTTCAATTTCCCTCTGTCCTAACCAATAACATAAAAAATGGCTGCCAGGAGCAGTGATTCGTAGAGCCAGCATGGAGTCCCAGAGATAGCCCTGACGGTAAAGAAAGAGAGAGAGAGAAAGAGAGAGAGAGTGGAAGAACTACAGGTGATTATCTTATGTAAAATAAGAGGTGACAGACAACTACCAGATGGCTTTGTCCATGTGTAGAATATAGATAACTAAACTAAAGCAAAAAAACTTGCAAAAAAAAAAAAAAGTAACCAAACTGTCTCTTTAGACTATGTGAAAACTGGGAGGGGAAAGTAGAGGGTAAAGAACATGATGGCACAGAAATTTAGTGGTGTGAGTAGTCAGACATACACACAATGGCTGCAGCAAAAAAACATGCAAAAAAAAAAAAAGTAACCAAACTGTCTCTTTAGACTATGTGAAAACTGGGAGGGGAAAGTAGAGGGTAAAGAACATGATGGCACAGAAATTTAGTGGTGTGAGTAGTCAGACATACACACAATGGCTGCAGAATCTCCCCCTGGAATGTTACAGTTTCATCAGCTATTATTAAATTAATACTAAAAATCATTTTAAAAATCACTTATGCTGGGAGTCGGGCTGTAGTGCAGCGGGTTAAGCGCAGGTGGCGCAAAGCACAAGGACCGGCATAAGGATCCCGGTTCGAACCCCGGCTCCCCACCTGCAGGGGAGTCGCTTCACAGGCGGTGAAGCAGGTCTGCAGGTGTCTATCTTTCTCTCCCCCTCTCTCTCTCTCTGTCTTCCCCTCCTCTCTCCATTTCTCTCTGTCCTATCCGACAACAACGAGATCAACAACAACTACAACAATAAAACAACAAGGGCAACAAAAGGGAATAAATAAATAAAATATTTTTTAAAAAACTTTTAAAAAAATCACTTATGCTTTATTCATACTGAAAATCTCTGCATTTTACGTCAGAGACTATTAATAAGCCATGATCAGTTATATGCTATCATTTACAGGAAAGTATGGATTTGAGAACAAATGTTCCCAATATTCATTTATAAGAGATCAAGTTATAGAAAGCATACATCTGTAAGTTTCAGATAACTGGTTTTTTCGTTTTGTTTTGTTTTGTTTTTTGCCCCCAAGGTTACTGTTGGGGCTCAGTGTTGCCACTACATATCCACCACTCTTGGTGGCCATTTTTTTTCTTTTATTTATTTATTTTTAATTCAATAGAACAGAGAAATTGAGAGGGGGAAAAAAAGATACAGAAAGGGAGAGAGAAAGATAGGCACCTACTTCGCCACTCATAAAGTGTTCCCGCTACAGGTGGAGAGCCGGGGCTGAAACCTGGGTCCTTGAGCTTAGTACGATTTAGTACTCACTATGTGCTCTTAATCCTGTGTGCCACCCTTCCCCCCAGGCCAACATAAATATTTTTTTTCTTTCTAAATGCACTTATACCCAAAAGTTAATCAGACTAAAATGTCTCACAGAACTTACCCAGGAATGAAGTGTTTTTATTTAATGGTGTCTAAAAAGTAGCTACCCCAAGTCCCAGCACTTGTCTGCTAAAAGTACCAACTATGTTGCAAAATCCAGTGGTTAGTTTTTACCATTCATTTTATCTGACAGCATTTTCATAAAACTCTTGTCATGAAATATTTTCTTCACCTGGCTGTCCAAATAATATTTTCTTCCTCCTTCCCTATCCTGGCTGCTCCTGTTGTCTCTCTTCAGGTCATTCTTTTTCACCCTACCCATGAAATGTTACCATGCCTCTCTACAGTAAGCAGTGGCACAGGGTTATGGCCTCACAGAGCACCAATAGTCTTCTGAGTTCCAAATTTACATCTCAAGCCTCTACTACAGGCCTAAATGCCAACCCATTTCCCTAATGTGTCTTTCATAAAGATGACAGAAAGGGGGCCGGGTGTTGGCACACCTGGTTGTGTGCACATGTTACAATGTGCAAGGACCTGTTTCCAGCCCCCCTCCCAGTCTCCACCTGCAGAGGGGAAGCTTTATAAGTGGTGAAGCAGTATTGCTGGTGTCTCTCTGTCTCTCTCCCTCTTTATCACCTCCTTCCCTCTCACTTTCTCACTATCCAATAAACAAAAATGATGATAATAATAATAATAATGATAAATAAAATGACAGAAAGGAAGATCACTTGGTTGTCAAAACATTCCAGGATACTCTATAGCAGTAAAAACAAGAGAGGATTGGGAGTCAGGCAGTAGTGCAGCAGGTTAAGCGCATGTGGTGCAAAGCTCAAGGACCAGTGTAAGCCTCCCGGTTCAGCCCCCGGCTCCCCACCTGCAGGGGAGTGGCTTCACAGGTGGTGAAGCAGGTCCGCAGGTGTCTGTCTTTCTCTCTTCCTCTCTGTCTTCCCCTCCTCTCTCCATTTCTCTCTGTCCTATCCAACAACAACAACATCAATAACAACAATAACTACAAGAACAATAAAAAACAAGGGCAACAATAGGGAAAATAAATAAACAAATATATATGAAAAAGAGAGAATGGACAGTAGGGTATTTAATTCCAGAAAGACAACTCTGCAAAAGAAAAACCAAGAGAGAAGTTCTATATAATATGAATATGCATCCAATTTATATTGTCCTAAGCTTTTTTAAAGAAATAATGAATGACTCATTTTATACTGTTTTGAGATTTTCAGTTCCAAATTTCAAAAACATGCTAACAAAAGCAAATTAGAAAGCACTACCTGAGAAGTAGCTTAGCCATTAAATACTATTTTATTGTTGCACAAAATGTTTTCCATGGATTTGAAAGAAATAGCTTTTACTGAAAAGAAAAAAAAAAACAAGAAGAATTAAGATTTTTAATAATGGGAAGAAAAACTAGTCAGAGAATTTTTAAACTCTCAAAATTAAACTCTTCCCTTTAATAAAACTTCACAGTACAAAAAGTATGAAAAACTAGATGCCTGTTAAATAAATGGATATTTGTATTGTATCCCTTTAACACAATTACCTGCATCTTAATGCAAATTCAGCTCTGCATTTACACAGCTAAATTAAAACTTTTACAATTTTATTTCATCAGGAAAAAAAAAGAATAAAGGAAAGAAGGAAGGGAGAAAAGGGAAGCTGGAAAGGCCTGGCATTTGAAAGTATTACTGTGGAAGATCATTTATGAAAAAATACCATCCACATCACTCTAGGTTCAACAGTTCTAAATTCTAATTAAAAAAAAAAAAATCTCAAATATTGATCTCTCACAGCAGTTCCTTGATGTCTCAATGTAAGAGAATTGGGTCTGTTACCCTCATGGTTTACCTAAGACAGAATTCTGAAAAGTATTTCTAGTTCGTTGTGAGATACCATCTAATTAGATAATACTGGCCATCAGTAGGAAACTAACACTTCTGCTCTCATATTCTACATTGCTAATTTGCACAATAAAAGTCCTGGTAGTGATAAGGCACTACCTCAAGTCATGCAAGTTCTTGATTAGATGGCAAGTTAAGGAAAAATACAGCTGCTATCAGACCCAAGTAATTTCACGTCAGTGCATTCTTGCTAAGCTACTGGCGCCTAACATTTCAAAACATTGGGTGGAACTACCCACTAATAAACACAAATAAAAAATGGGAAAAAAAAACATTCCTTTATTACTTTCAACCCAGACACACCACGTTGAATAAGGGAGTAATCAATCTTTGACATATCTAATGGTTCATCATTTCTTTAGGTCAGATCATCACAAAAAGAGAGGCCTCTTTTTTTTTTTTTACAACTTTCCTATATTTATTATTTACTGTATTTTTATTTTCACATTTATCACACTTAACATAAGCAAAAACATCCTACTATTCAGATTTTTTTCTTCCAAAATACTTACTTAACTCTAGGCCCTGTTTGTAAGCATCACTGAATCCAGATGTTTATTTAGATAATGTCTTCACTTTTTATGCTTTTTTTCTAAATTATTTTTTTAAATGGGAAGATTAGTGGTTTACAGTAAATACAATTATTGGTACATATGTAAAATTTCTCAGTTTTCTGGAAAAAACAATCACCCCTGGGCCAGGTCTCTCCCACCACAATGCATCAGCACCTGAAAAGTCCCCCAGCCCCACTAGAGTCCTTTACGTTGGTGCAATACAGCAAACCCAGTCTAAGTTCTACAATATATTCCCCCTTTCTGTTCTTATACATCAATTTAGACTATGAGTAAGATCATTCCATATTCATCCTTCTCTTTCTGGCTTATCTCACTTAACATGATTCCTTCAAACTCCATCCAAGATGAGGTGAAAAGGTGACTTCATTATTATAAATACCTGAGTAGCATTCCATTGTGTATATATCCCACAGCTTTCTCAGACACTCATCTGCTGTTGGGACATCTAGGTTGCTTTTAGGTTTGAGCTATCACAAATTGTGCTGCAATGAACATAGGGATACACAGATCTTTTAGGATGTATGCGTTTGATTCCTTAGGATATATCCTGAGGACAGAAATTGCATTGTCATAGGGTATGTCTATTTCTAGTCTTCTGGGAGTCCTCCAGACTTGGTATTTTATTAATTTACTTACTTATTCATTTTACCAGAGCAGTATTTAGCTCTAGTTTATGGTGGTGCAGGGGATTGAACCTGGTACCTGAGAGCCTCAGACATGAGAGCCTGTTTTCATAACCATTATGCTATCTTCCCAATCCCTCAAGTAACTTTTTTTTTAGTAACTTTTTAAAAAGCTATTTTCTAATAATCTAGGACAGTAATATCAAGAAGTTAGTGACTCAATTCAATATAGAACTTCCTTCTGACAACTACATAGTAAAATATAACAGTTTTTCATAAATTCCAGTACTTTTCAAGTTTCCTATAGATGCTCCTTTATTAACAACAAGATTCACCAAAGCAGAAAATAAAATTCATCTACTCTTCAGACCCCAGGGAAAGATTCTCTAGACAGGATGAATGCAAGTGTAATGGGGGTGAAGAAGATACAGCAAAGGTCATATGTACCTTGATTGTACTACTACTGAGACACAAAGTCCTTACTCAATGTCTGTAGGCTCTTGGACACAGTGACTTTAAACAAAATGATGGTTAATGAAAGCAGGCCCTGTACAGTCATTTTGACTAATGTTCAGTACTAAATTCTAGTAAAAAAAAAAAAAAACCAATCTCAAATATGTGCTATATTGGCCAGAATTGTGTATTTCTCAACATTATAATGTAACAATGCCAAATGAAATGACATTATTCAAGACACTGTTGCACTGCTCCAGTAACCAATTTTAATGATGATTGTGACATCCAACTCACAAAAGAACTAAAAACTTAACAGTGGTCTTGAATGAGGTAGTAGCACATCCTCTGTCACCGCAAATAATTACTTGAAGGTCTGTATGTGAAAGAGCTCAAGAGTACAATAACATGTTCCTCTCACACAACACCACCTAACAGTCTACCAGACAAAACACTGTCTCCCAAAGAAAAAATAATCCCTTCCACAGAAGTAAAAACATGTGAAACCTAGCAGACAAGGACTAAGAAGAAAACTGGTGATCTATAGGCGGGATCCGGCCCCTGAGCCTGTTTTAATTGACATTAAAACTTTTTTTTTCCTCCCTCCTCTCCATGGAAAAACAAAACTAAAAAGATATTTATATGACTCTAGTGGGCCAGGCAGTGGCACGCCAGGTTAAGCACACAAAGTACGAAGCACAAGGTCCCATTCAAGGATCCCGGTTTGAGCCCCTGGCTCCCTACCTGCAGGGGGGGGTCGCTTCACAAGCGGTGAAACAGGTCAGGTCTACAGGTGTCTTTCTCTCTTCCTGTCTATCTTCCCCACCCTCCCCTCTCAATTTCTTTCTGTCCTAACAAAAAAAAAAAAAAAGGAAAAAAATGGCCACAGGAGCAGTGGATTTGCAGTGCAGGCACCAAGCCCCATCGATAACCCTACAGGCAAAACAAACAAACAAACTCTAGAGCTCTCACAGTAAAAGAATAGCCACTAGGTAGAATGTGTGTCATGCTCATGGATTTGAGAGGCAATGCTATGTGACAGTCACAGCACCAGAAGCTCCAGTTCTGTGACGCCTCTTTCTCCTTCGTTGACTGCCCGTCTTAAGTAAAAACAACAACAAAAAAAAAGCTGGCCCGGGAACAGTGTAATGATGATGCATAAACAAGGCCCCAATGCTGGGAAAAAAAATTTTCTTTTTAATAAAACTCTAATGTCTAACATCTCTGGAAAATATAAAAAGAAATATAAAATCTAAAACAAACTAACACACAAGAAGCATCTACAAAATTCGACATAGATAAATCTAGAAGAAAAAAACTACCTAGTTTGGCATATATATATAGTGTTTCAGTCACCAAGTTGCAGATGCTACCATGATGCCCTCCATCCTGACTTCCCTGGGCAGATGACCTCACCAATGTGTCCTAGACCCTCTCCTCTCCAGAGCCCTGCCTTACTAGGGAAAGATAGAAACAGACTAGGGGGTGTGAATCAAACTGCCAACGCCCATGTTCAGTAGAGAAGCAATTAAAGAAGCCAGATCTTACAATTTTGCACCCTATAAAGAACTTTGGTCCAATATTCCCAGAGGGATAAAGAATACGGAAACTTCTAGTGGAGGGGATGGGATACAAAACTCTGGTGATGGAAACTAAATAGAATTGTACCCCTCTTATCCCACAATCTTGCTAATCATTTAAAAATCACTAATAAAAAGACAATTATCAATATCAAAAAAAGAGTATATATTACATAGGAATGGACTAAATAATATAACAAACTCCTTAAAAGTCACTTCTCAAGTATACAATTAGGTCAGACCCACCCATTGTCCTTCTGTGTGTTTTTTACCTATTCTCTCTCTATTTTTAACTGGGGAATTAATGGTGTACAGAGCAGCTACTGGAATGTGGGTACAATTTCTCATTTCAGAGTCTGCAAAACACTCTCACCTCCAATGTACCAGGACCTGAAAGTCCCCATTCCTCTGGACCCAACTCCATGACCCCCTTCCCCAGAGTCCTTTGCTTTGGTGCAATACACTAACCAAGCCCAAGTTCTAACTTGTGTTTCCCTTTTCTGTTCTTATTTCTTAAACTCTGCCCATGAATAAAATCACCCCATATTCCTCCTCCTCCCTTATTATTATTTTTTTATTTGATAGGACAGAGAGAAATTAAGAGGGGAAAGAGAGATAAAGAGGGAGAAAGAGACACCTTCAGACTTGCTTCACCGTTTATAAAACATTCCCCCTGCAGGTACTGAACAGGGGCTCAAACCCAGATACTCTCACATAGTAAGGTGTGCTCTCAACCAGGTGCACTACCGCCCACCCCAATTCATCTTTCCCTGTCTGGCTCATCTCGCTTAACATGAGTCCTTCAAGCTCCATTCAAGATGAAAAAGGTGAATTCAATATTTTTAACTGAGTAGGATTCCATTATGTATATATACCACAACTTTTTTAGTTTATTAGGACACCTAGGTTGCTTCCAAGTTTGAGCTATTACCAATTGTGCTGCTATGAACATAAGTATGCACATATCTCTTTGGATAGGTATGTTTGTTTCCTTAGGATATATCTCCAGGAGAAGAATAGTGGGTCCATTTCTAATCTCCTAAAGCCTGCTGGATCACAATCAGATGTAATCACCATATGTTTATCATTTTCATATTTTTCTGAGTTTGTGTGTGTGATTTTAGTATACAAAGAGAGATATCTAAACTAAATACTGCTTCGTTATGTATGCTTTTAGCTTTATAAAAAGTGTATTATATTGTATTTAATTCAACATATTTCAGGATTTATCCATGTTGTTACATGTGTAATTTATCTGCAATGTTGTCTACACCCAATTGCAGAAATTTACCAAAAGTATTCATTCTCTTGTAAAGAAAATGTTATTGCAGGCTTTAAAAAAAAATACTGAAAAACCCCTCATTTCTAGTGATTGGTGGCCATGGGTGATGAACCTGGAAATTCTCACATTCAGGCATACATCCTGGTATAAGTTTCCCCAGGACATGTGGAAAATAAATACAGAAAAACAAAATTCCAAACTCCAACTAGCAATCTATTCAGAGTGGCAGAAAATGTCCACCCACAAAAGAAATCCTTTTTTTTTTTAAGTGCTATAAAATAGTCAAAATAAATTTAAGGGCAGAAAAGATACAAGATCAAGACAAATATAAAGAAACACATCTTGGCATTTTAAATAAATAAATGATCTCTCACATACCAAATGAGAGATATGCACATATAGATGAAGAATCCTCTTTGCATTAAAAAAAAAAAAAAGACCCTACGTTAATCTGGAAGAATGGCTATATTGAAAGTGTCAAAGAAAATCCTCAAGAGCAAAAGAAAGTATAATAACAGGAACTTGGTACCCTCCAGACTGCTGAAGTCTCCATTTTAAAGTTACTATAAATCTATTAGGATGATACGTTAAGAAACAAAACCTTTAATTAATACACGTAACAACGTAAGTTTAATATCCAAATAGCTTCCTAAATAAATAAGCAGTTGTCAAATAATTCTCTTGAAATGAGGATAAAAGGCTTTAGAGAACGATTTACAAAATGAGAAAGGCAGGTCTAATTTAAAAAGATAAAAAACATCATGTATGCATCTGCAACACATAAATTAACATGCTGACACGTCTTTTTAACACTGACAAATGTGAAAAATGGCAACATTAACTGATGGTAGGATTATGTGCAAACAAATACTGTCATGTAATTAATGGGAACATATGTTATTACAACCTATTTGGAATAAAATCTGACAGAATTTGTTACGATGTAAAATTAACACGATGCCTAAAAATTAAATGCTATTTTTAGTCATCTATTACTAAACTTTATTACTATTTAGTAGTATTGACCCTACAGAAAGACACATACTCACATTCTCAAAGACCTGCATACAGAGACATTCAATACTTATTATAAATAACAACAACAGCAACAAAGCAACACCTAAAATTCATTAGTAAAGAAACAGTGAAAAATTTTGGATAAAACTGCTATATTACTAAGCAGTAATCAATTTAGAAACAGTAACAACAAAGTAGATTGCTATATACTGAGTTATAAATGTAACAGTGAAGTCCATAATCCTAAAAAAAAAAAATCCACATCTATAAATATGCACATGCTATTTAGGAGACACAGATACTTTATGTCAAAGGTTTAATGCCAAATTATTCTTTGATTTGTAGTAACTGCCTTCATTAGCTATGTCATCATCCATCAGAAGAAACTGTCACTGTAAAATATTTTTCACAATTTTTTTATTTATCCATTTTTCCCTTTTGTTGCCCTTGTTGTTTTATAGTTGTAGTCATTATTGTTGTTATTGATATCTCATTGTTGGATAGGACAGAGAGAAATGGACAGAGGGTAGAACAGACAGAAACTGAGAGGGGAGGAGAAGATAGAGGGGGAGAAAAAACAGACACCTGCAGACCTGCTTCACCACCTGTGAAGCGACTCCCCTGCAGGTGGGGAGCCGGGGGGCTCGAGTTGGGATCCTTACACCTGTAAGGATCCTACCACCCGACTCCCATTTTTCACAATTTTTAAAGATCTAAAGATCTTTATAGTTGTTTATAAGATTATAAGAATGTACCATACCCACCACCCTTAATAATCACCATAGTTCTCATAAAGTCTTAAAGACGGTTTGAAAACCACTTTTGTTGTTGTTACTGCTGTTTTCATATATTACATGCTTTTTATAGCAACTGAGTATAGGTCATAACTATCTTACTACAAAGTTTATGCAAATTTTGACCAAAGTTTATATATATAAACAATGTGGGGGCCAAGTAGTGGCACATCAGCTTAAGTGCATATAGAATGAAGCAGAAGAACCCACACAAGGATCCAGGTTCTAGCCCCTGGCTCTGCAGGGGGAACGCTTTACAAATAGTGAAGCAGGTCTACAGGTGTCTATCTTTCCTCCCCCTCTATCTTCTCCTCCCCTCTCAATTTCTCTCCGTGCTAGCCAATAAAATGGAAAAATTGGCTACTAGGAGCAATGGATTAGCAGTGTAGGCACTGAGCCCCAGTAATAATCTTGGAGGTAATAATAATAATAATAACAACAACAACAATAATAATGACAATTAGCAACTTCTATTTTAGATTTTCTGACATCTAAGGTCATCTCCACATGCTGAAAGAAGAATTAGACTGCTCTTACCAATTTCATTAATCACTGCTCTTATTTTGGAGACAAAAGGACCAACTTCACTGGAATGCATTTTGACTCTTTCCTTAAGGTCAGCACCTGCAAAACATTTTATTTACAAGTACAAATTAGTTAATAACACAATTTTAAGAGAACAAACTGAAAATTTACACAAGGTCCATACATAACTTGAAGATCAGCTGAACACAGGCATTTAATGTATTATATTACCTAAGTTTTCCTTTGCAGTGACCATAACCAGAAGGAATAAAAATATGTGTCCCATCTCAACTACAGGGGTTGGGAACCTTTTTTCTGCCAAGGGACATTTGGCTATTTCAGACATCAAGTGAAAATTTGCAATTTTAAAATTAATACTTAATATTACTATGAAAAAAAAAGTGGTCATTGTCTTGGGGAGGTCAGATCAAATGATTTATAAGACCCAAGGGCTCATCCCCCCCCCCCTCGGCTTCATGCTTACTTCACCGCCTGTGAAGCGACTCCCCTGCAGGCGGGAAGCCTGAGGCTGGAACCCGGAACCTTACACCGGTCCTTGGGCTTTGCGCCACATGAGCTTAACCCATTGCACTACTGCCCTACTCCAGCTCCTTGCAGTCTTAGAGGAAGAGAGCTACTTGGATCATGTTTGTTTGTTTGTTTTTTAATTATTTATTCCCTTTTGTTGCCCTTGTTGTTTTATTGTTGTAGTTATTATTGTTGTTGTTGGATAGGGCAGAGAGAATGGAGAGAGGAGGGGAAGACAGAGAGGGGGAGAGAAAGAGAGACACCTGCAGACCTGCTTCACTGCTTGTGAAGCGACTCCCCTGCAGGTGGGAAGTCAGGGGCTCAAACCAGGATCCTTATGCCCGTCCTTGCGCTTTGCACCACCTGCACTTAACCCGCTGCACTACTGCCCGACTCCCCTGGATTATGTTTATCAATAGTTCTATCAACTGCAATAAGAAATTCTTAAACAAATAATTGGTCTTACAACAAAAAATAAATGCATTCCTGTCAATACAAATGACAAAAACCATACCTCTTCCATATTTCTTGCAAAAATGCCAGATGTTACACACCACTGCTTTAGACATAAGTGTCTACCCAGTAAAAAAAAAAAAAAAAAAAAGTCTATCACATGAGTCTTGGCACAGTAAAAAGCATTCTAACTGAATGTGTGCTCTGTGGTAACTGCAGACCACATCTGAGAATGACTGATTTGGAATAAACAAACTGACAATTTTCTAATGATGAATTTCTAACAATCACAATTTTGGAAAAAAAGCATACAGAATTCCTTTTGAAATAGTTTAAGGCTCAGTAAAACCATTTCTTTTAGTAAAAATTGTCTGGCCTTAAGCCAGCCCCCCCCCCCCCAACTCCTGCTCTGCTCCATCCTCCATTGCTGACTCCATGGTCTATTCACATAATCATTGTTTTGCCTGAAAGATCCCCACCACTGATCTATCTTCTTTCTACCCTGAGACCCGCCCTGCCTGCAGGGTACATTAATCTCACTAGTTAAAACCCTAGCAACTGGAAGCTTTCTACCTTCTCGCTCTTTCTTTCTCCACCCCCTTTCCCAGCCATCTCCACTCTGACTTGCTACTTCTGGTTTTACCCTATAAAGCCCACTTCTGTTCCTGGTTTCACTCTTTCTCTCCCGCATCCTGACCTGGAGAAGGGCTGGTGCGCAGAGCGGCAGGCGGCCATTGCAGTTTGGCACCACGTGGCTTAACCCGCTGTGCTCACACCCAACTCTGGGGGTCCCGCATCAACAAAGAATTGTATTACCATGCCGCCACAAGCTCCTGGTCTCTCTCTCCCTCCCGTGAAGCTAGCCTGGCAAAAAATAAACTGAGAAAAAGTAGATCCCCAATGAAAGAAGGAGACAACTGGCTAGCAAAGCAATATTAGTGTCCAGGGTGTATACTCAGCTAGTCACTCTTATCAGTTCATTATATTGATCCTGACTAAACACAGTACTGAGTACTAGCTAAGGCTGGGACATTTTGAGCCCACATAATTCCTGACAATATAAGAACTGCAGGTCATACAGCATGTATGCTACAGTACAGAAGTTAGTATCTACAGCATGGAAAATGCCTTAAACAAATTCCCGAGGAAACATCTACAGTAAAGTTGAATGCAAGAGGATTATTCGTAAAACTAGACATATCTCTACAGCAAAATGTTAATCTTTTTTCCACAAAAAAGTTAAAGTTTAGCAAGGAAGAAAAGTTTTATTATAGTGAAAAAAAAATCTACATCATTATAAATACACGTTAAAAGGAAAAACTCATTTCCACTGAAATTTCCACTGATAATTTATGCATGGGGTCCAAGAAGACAGCAAAAGCAACAACAACAACAAAGAGTAGTAAGTGGATAGGATGGGATAAGGACTAAGTATGAGGCAATCCTGTAACTGCATCAGGGGATTCAGCTGCTACTCCAGGCTCAGGGAAGGGGACACTAGTCCGGTGTCCTGTGACATACAAACTCATGTTTCAAAATGGGAACTGGCTGAGAGCTGGGGGTGGGGGGATGACATGGGACAGGACTGGATGATCACATAGCATGCTTTAAAAACCACACTCTGTGTTGTGACCCCAACAGCAGTTTGGGACAATTAGCATATGAATGTTGTCAGCCTGAGGTGGTGCAACTGACAAGGGACTATATTAAGGAAGGACTTGGAGCAGCGGGCTCTCTTGATTGGATTACCTTCATCGCAGCACTGCTCCTGTTGGTTTGGCTCTGGACTGATGTCTGGATTTGGTGGTCTTGGGTGGCTTGGTTGCAGACTTTGGACTTTTGCCTACTTTTTTTTTTTTTCCTCCAGGGTTATTGCTGGGGCTCGGTGCCTGCACCACAAATCCACTGCTCCTGAAGGCTATTGTTTTTTCCTTTCGTTGCCCTTGTTTTTTTATCGTTGTTGTGGTTATTATTGTTGATACTGATGCCGTTGTTGTTGGATACAACACAGAGAAATGGAGAGAGGAGGGGAAGACAGAGGGGGAGAGAAAGACAGACACCTGCAGACCTGCTTCACTGCTTGTGAAGAGACCCCCTGCAAATGGGGATCCAGGGGCTTGAACTGGGATCCTTGAACTGGTCAGTCCTTGCGCTTCACGCCATGTACGCTACCGCCCGACCCTTTTTGCCTACTTTCTTTACTAGACTTCTTCCCTCACAATTACAGTGATTTTTATGAATAAACCAATCTTTTGATTTAACCTTAAACAGAGCCACGTATTGTTTGCTATCACTGGTGACAAAGAGACCAGCAGTGAGACATGCTAGAACTATAGGGATTCCAGGTTAGCTCTTGCTCCTTCTCTGCAGACAACTCCCAGCAGAGTTGTAAATGATGGACACTGTATTGAGGTACCTTTATCTGCACAACTATCATTGGATATGGAGCTCTGGGGGTGGGCACTGTGTGGAAATGTACTCCTCTTATCCTATAGTCTTGTCAATATTTCCATTTTATAAATTAAAATTTAAAAAAAGAAAGAAATATACCCTTCAATCTTGGAATACTCAGAACTAAAAAAATAAATATTTCACTTTGATTCTTCCCATGTCATACATTCTGTATTTGACAGCTCTAAATTTAATCCAAGGGCTAGTATTTTTCACTTCTTTCACTTTTTAACTAGGTGAAAAGTAATGATTTGTCTTTGACATCACTGGGGCTTCGTTGCTACAAGATGACTTTCTTTTTGTCTTTCTTTCTCTCTTTTTAAACAGTGGAAGGAAAGAAACCACAGCACCGCCATTTCCCCCTATGCACTGTGGGCTGGACTTGACCTGGGTTGCAGCAATAGCAAAGCTTATTTACTATCCAGGTGACCAAACTTTGCCAGAGCCCAAGAATATACTTTGAAATTCACTCAGTCTATGACCAGTTGGCTCAGCCATGCTGACGGACAAGCCTATTGCATTTCCCTAACCCATGAGTTTTCCCACTCATCTACTGACCACTTCATAATGGCATGTACTCAAAAACTAAATCACCCTATTAATAAAGCAGAAGCAATCACAAGAAAAATTCATCACCACCCACCATCAATCTATTTACCTAAATGTAAATTCATCCTCAATAATGGGAATTTAGAAAAATACAGGTTTCAGGCTGCAGGTATGGATCAACCTGCCAATGCCCATGTCTAGCGGAGAAGCAATTACAGAATCCAGGCCTTCCACCTTCTACACCCCATAAAGAATTTTGGTCCATACTCCCAGAGGGATAAAGAATAGAGAAGTCTCCAATGAAGGGGTTAGGACTCAAAACTTCGGCAGTGGGAACTATATGGAATTGTACCCCTTATCTTACAGTCTTGTTAACCATTATGAAATTGCTAATAATTAAAAAAGAAGAAAAGAAAGGCTTCACAGACATTAAAACAACAAGGGAATATTAGTAACAATCATGGTCTAAGAAATAAACCCATGTACATGTCAGTGCCTAATATACAACTGAAGGGCTAAAACTATCCAATAGAGAAAAGAAGCTCTCTTCAACAAATGGTGCTAAGAGAACTGAAAAGTCACATGTAGAAAAAATGAAACTAGACCATCACTTGACACCATACATTAAAATTTTTTAAAAATCAAAGATCTGGCCAAGGATAGAATTAGGGACTTCATGTTTATAAGTCCAACACACTAGACACTGAGTTACGTATTGCCTAAGTTATGTTTTTCTAATCACTTGTACTTCTTATCATAAATTCTTTTCAACTAAGTATATAAGCAGAAGTATGACACACCACGGCAAAAAACTGACATCACTGGAATTATTTTAAAGAGAGCTCAAGTAAGTGATTGGGGTGTGTGTGTGTGTGTGTGTATGCTTTAAACTGAATTGAATTCCTGAACAGGACCAAACTGCCAAGAACAAGACTGTACAGTTTCAAAGGACTGATAAAGTGAAGTGTTACCTACTCTCTCCTCATGATCCCTCCACCTGACCATTATCTCACCATTACCTCATCTCCTTTTTTTTTTCCCTTGAAACAATAATCTGCTGATGTAGGTCCCTCCTCAGAACACGTGTTGGGTTTCTAACCTGCTCTCCAAATTGCACTATCTGCTATTTTCAAATAGTCACATTTTGGCTCAATGTTAACTTTACTGTTGTATTAAAGGTTTACACTAGTGGTCACTTAATGGAGTTTAGGTTTTTCTTTTCTTTATTGGGGGGACTAGGGGCTTACAGTCAACAGTAAAATATAGTCATTAGCACAGTGTTACACTTCTCTGTTTTCCACATAACAATCTAACCCCCCACCTAGATCCTCCTCTGCCATCATGTTCCAGGACCTGAATCCTCCCCTCCACCCCACCCCCGAGTCTTTTATTTTGGTGTAATACACCAACGGAGTTTAGATATTCTGAGGAAAAATCGATTTGAGTATTGCCCGCTAAAGTAGTCCTCTCCTAAAATTCCTTATAGAAAAGAATTTATTCTGTAATAGATTCCTTCTTTCACATATGTGGTAGGGTTATTATGTTTTATATTCCTACTGATCTCTATCAGCTGTGGACTAACTAACTAGTCCAGTGGCACTGTAGAGAAGCTATAGGAAACAGAACAGCATTATCTATTGCATGCCTTGATTCTTTTGTCCCCAATGACCAAATGACTGACACAGAAATATCCGCCCCAATGCTAATATAGTATCCAAGAGTGACACCATTTCCCTAAATTTATTTATTTATTTTGGCCTCCAGGATTATCACTAGGAATCCACTGCTCCCAGTGGATTTTTTTTTTCCTTTCCTTTTCTTTTTTTGTTATTGGATAGGACAGAGAGAAACTGAGAGGGGAGGGGAGATAGAGAGGGAAAGAAAACACCTGTAGACCTGCTTGGCCGCTTGTGAAGTGGCCCCCCTGCAGGAGGGAGCAGGGGTCTCCAACCCCGACTCTTGTGCAGGTTCTTATGCTTAGTACTATGTGCACTTAAGTAGGTGTGCAAACCACCTGGCCCCCAAGTAGATTTAATTTTTAAGATCAGTGGTCATCATTCTTCTTTGTTTCCATTACTGCTCCTGCCAGCTCAAAAAAAAAAAAATCCTTAAAAACGATAAGCTACCTTAAATATTTTTTATTCGGACATCTAAAAGTTTTCATCATTTATCTGAAAGAAGTTCTAAGAATGACATAAAAACACTGACACTGTAAAATATGACACGTATTGGGGCCGGGTGGTGGTGCACCTGGTTGAGCACATGTATTAACAATGAGCAAAGACCTAGGTTCAAGCCCCTGGTCCCCACCTGGGGAAAGCTTTACGAGTGGTGAAGCTGGGTTGCAGGTGTCTCTCTCTGTCTCTCTCCCTATCACCCCCCTCCCTCTTGATTTCTGGCTGTCCTATCCAATAAACAAAGATAATAATAAATAAATAAAAATTTTAAAAATATATGACATATATCACTGTCAACAGATGCAGTGGGATCTGTACACCATGGTGAATTCATTATCAAAATCACCAGTCTAAAACATACTGACTAATCCGTGCATTACAATACTGCTTTAATTTCATTTCTATTCATTTTAATATAACTGGTATTGATGCTTACAATTCCTTCATCACTTTATTCATCTGTATTTGCAATAAACTATGCATACAAATTGAATTAATTTTTATTGCAATTTCCTGTAACTCTGAAGCACTAAATTTAATAGTTTTCTTCCAGACTGAGTTTTCACTGTAAACATTACTAGCTTACAGCTGGCTGAAACTTAATACAAATCTGGTAAGATTCGATAACCATTATATATTTAGAATAAAAAGATTTTGGAAATAGACCCTAATGAGATGATAAAGCCAACTTTCTTCCTAAATCTGTGCATGAAAATCATTAATTGCCAGAATGAGGCAGGATATATTACCAAACTCATGCATGCTGAGAACATTTTCTCATATAAGTGAAGGAGCTTTGCTTTGGCAATATCACCCAATCTTTTTAACTTCTTCAGAACTTTACTGAAAAATTATACTATAATTAATAAAAATTTAACAGTGCCATAACAAATCCATTAAGTCATCTTTTAATTATGCTGAAAGGAAAAAAACAGTAAATGTCTAGAGTTAGAAAAAAATTCATATATATATATATATATATATTCTTTATTTTGGGTCTAGCCCTTTCACTGAACTATGGACTCCTAAATAGAACAGTCTACTTAACATGACCTAGTTATATGTTTAATGTGTATATCAAACTCAGTATGTCTTACACTCCTCAACTACTAAATTTCCTCCACTGGACTGATTTCCTGCATTCTTCCACTCTTAAGTCTACTCCTTTCTTCCAATGACCCCATTTTGACTTTTTTCTTTCAAATCCTCCTTTCCATCTGTAAATCCCATTATCTCTACTTTCAAAGTTTATGGAGATTCATTCCATCCAGACAAAAGAGTACTCTCCATACAACTGTCCTGCTTTCAATGATCTTAATATAAGATGTTCCATATTCAGAGAGCCAGGCGGTAGGACACCGCGTTAAGCCCACATGGCGCAAGGATTCACCACCTGCAGGGGGTGTCGCTTCACAAGTGGTGAAGTAGGTCTGCAGCTGTCTCTCTCTCCCTATCTATCTACCTATCCTATCTCCTCCTCTCCCAATTTCCCTCTCTCCTATCCAACAACAAAAGCAGCAGCAACAACAGTGGGAAAAAGATGGCCACCAAGAGCAGTGGATTTGTAGTGCAGACACCAACCCCCAGAGATAACCTTGGAGGCAAAAGAAAAAAAAAAAAAAAAAAAAAATATATATATATATATATACATACACAAACAAAAAACAAGGTATTTCATATTCAACACATGAAAAATATCCAGATTGTTAAACTTGCCTTCCTCCCACCCTCAATCTCTGTTACCCACTTAAGTCCTTGTGCAAAAAAATCAACACGGCTTAAATAGAAGAAGAAGGAGAAGAGCCTTATCAGTTTCCCGGTGCTGTTGTAACAAATTACCATAAACAAAGTGACTTAAAATAACAAAGATATTTTCTTTCACTTTTAGAGGCCAGGATTCCACAGTAAAAAATATTGGCAGAATTGGTTTTTTTTTTTTCTTTTGGAAGTTCTAAGGAGGGTGTGTACTGGCACTCTAAGTTATGGTGACTATCAGCAATACTTGGTATTCTTTCACTTATAAATGCATCTCTTCACCCTCGGTCTTCACAGGGGGCTTCTCTTCTCTGCTTCTCATGTTTTGTCTTGTCACTGGATTTTTTTTTCTCTTTATTGGGATACTAATGGTCT
This sequence comes from Erinaceus europaeus, assembly GCF_950295315.1. Taxonomy (NCBI): domain Eukaryota; kingdom Metazoa; phylum Chordata; class Mammalia; order Eulipotyphla; family Erinaceidae; genus Erinaceus; species Erinaceus europaeus. The sequence goes on along the minus strand of NC_080171.1, from coordinate 110,842,742 downwards.
ATAATTGACAGTAAAATATACAGTAGTTGGTACATGTGTAGCATTTCTCAGTTTTCCACCTAAGACTCTAATCCTCCACTTAGGTCCTCCTCCACCATCGTGTTCCGAGACCTGAGTCTGCCCCTGTCCCTGCCCCAGTGCATATATACAAATTAAAGTAACACAGAGAAGAGATAAGCAGGCGGTACACCTGGCAGAGCACATATATTACCATGTACAAGGACCCAGGTTTGAGCCCCTGGTCCCCACCTGCAGGAGTTAGCTACACCAGTGGTGAAACATTGCTACAGATGCCTTTTTCTCCTAACCCCACCTCCTCCTTCCCTCTCAGTTTCTCTCTGTATCTTTCAAAAACAGAAGAAGAAATAAAAATGGCCACTGGGAGTGGTGGATGTGTCCGACAGGCACCGAGTCTTAGCAATAAAGATAGTGGCAATAAATAAATAAATAAATAAAAAGATACACAGGGCCAGGAGGTGGTGCTTGCAGTTGAGTGCACATATTAGCATGTGTAAGGACCCCTGGGCCCCAGATGCAGGGAGGAAGCATCATAAGTGGTGAAGCAGTGCTGTAAGTATCTCTCTCTTCCCCTCTTTATCTCCTTATCCCCTCTCCCCTCTTAATTTCTCTCTATCCTATCAAACAAAAGAAAACAGGGGGGGGGGAGATAGAAGCAAACAGCAACTGGGCATGGTGGATTTGTTGTACATGCAACAGGCCCCAGCAATAACCCTGGTGGCAATAAAAAGAAAAATAAAAGAGATACTCTGATACATTAGAATGACAAAAACCTGTAAGACTAACAACACCAAATGCCTGTGAGACTGTAGAGCAGAGGAAACTCATCACAAGTGTTGCGTGTGGGAGTTCAGTATGGTAGTTACTCTAGAAGACAGTCTGGTAGTATTTTACAATAGTGAACAGACTTTTACCATATGATGCAACAAGCAGATTTCTTGGTATTTACCCAAAGGAGTTGAGAACATTATGTCCATACAAAAAAGCTGCATGGAAATGTTTATGGCAGTTTTATTCATAACTGTCAACACTTGGAAGCAACAAAGACATCCTTTTAGTAGGGTGAATGCACAAGCTATCTGACAATGTAGACGGTGGAATATTACTTAGCAGTGATAAATGAGCTATGAAGGCATTAAGAAAAAAAAATAATTAGTAAGTGAAAGAAGCCCATTTGAAAATGATATATGCCATATGATTCTAGAATACAGCATTATAGGAAAGGCAAAACTATAGAGATAGTAAAATGACTAAGTTTTTGAAGGATGAAGGGATGAGAACAATGATACTATAATGTGATACTAAATTGTGAACAAATATCATTTCACGTCTGTCCAAACCCACAGAAGAATCCTAATTTAAACTTTGGACTTGTTTTTTGTTTTCTTTTTTCTTTTTCACCTCCAAGGTGGTCCCTGGAGCTCAGTGCCTGCACCATGAGTCCACTGCTCCTGGCAGCCATCTTTTTTCCGTCTGTTGTTGCTGCTGCTGCTGCTGTTATTGCTGTTGTCGTTGTTGTTGTTATTGTTGGATATGACAGAGAGAAACCAAGAGAGAGGAAGGGAAGACAGAGAGGGGGAGAGAAGGACAGGCACCTATGTAGACCTGCTTCACTGCTTGTAAAGAGAGCCCCCTGCAGGTGGGGAGCTGGGGGCTTGAACTGGGATCCCTGCTCTAGCCCCTGAGTTTTGCACTATGTGCACTCAACCCAGTTCACCAGCAACTGGCCCTCTGGACTTACGTGTATGACATGTCAACATAGGTATAAATATTGTTGACTCTAAACCCCATCTAAAAAATGAAGGATGCCCCCAACTCTTCATCTGCACTATTCCAGCCTTCAGGTTCATGATTGGTCAACAATTTGTTTGGCTTTGTGTGCTAACTCTCTTTTCAACCACCAGGTTCCAGATGCTACCATGATGCCGACCAGACTTCCCTGGACAGACAACCCCACCAATGTGTCCTGGAGCTCCACTTCCCCAGAGCCCTTCCCCACTAGGGAAAGAGAAAGGCAGGCTGGGAGTATGGACCAACCAGTCAACGCCCATGTTCAGCGGGGACGCAATTTCAGAAGCCAGACCTTCTACCTTCTGCACCCCACAATGACCCTGGGTCCATACTCCCAGAGGGATAAAGAATAGGAAAGCTATCAGGGGAGGGGAGGGGATACAGAGTTCTAGAGGAGGAAACTGTGTGGAGTTGTACCCCTCTTATCCTATGGTTTAGTCAGTTTCCTTTTTATAAATAAAAATTTTAAAAGAAAGAAAAAGAAATCAATTCTAGACCATAAAGAAGTATATTATAATCTACAGGTCAATCTAGATGCACCCAGATAAAGAATGGAAGAGGAAGAAGAAGGGGAAAAAAAACATAACAAAGAAAAGATACAAGAGGTTGACAAAGTCTAATATTTATGACCCTTTACTAGAAAAGTTTGCCAATCCCTAATCTAGATTAATTGTTTCTGAAGAAAACTTTTTTAAAAGCACAACATGCTGCTGAGTATTAATTACCACAAACAAACTAAAAAACTTCAGGGGGGATGTTTGTTTGTTTGTTTTTTCTAATTTGGTTTTCAACTTTCCCTTTCCAGCTGCTGGTGCCCTTCAGAACCTGATCCACAAAAGTTAAAATACACACGCCTGGCTTCATGTAAAGGACCTTTTATGTACAGGGCTACTTTTGGTCTCCTGCATCCTTCTCCCCATTGAAGGCAATGTACCTAACCTGGCAAATCTGGTTAAGGGGGCCTATCCTCCAGAGGGATTTTTGCTCACCATCACCACTTCCAACAGCAGCTCAGTTCCACTAGAGTGTGGCTACCGTTTAAACTTAATGTTTGCTCTTCAACCACCAAACCTGTTAAACTATATGTCACAAAATTAAGTTCTGACAGACCTGGAATAGTTCTGATCTGTGTCCTTGCCCTAACTCTAGAGAGTGAGCTTATCTACAGGAGAAGAATACTGATAACAAATACATACAAGATAAATTTAGGAACTAAAAAGTACAAAGGTAAAGCTTAAATAAGAAAATGTGTCTGGGAGTGGGGAGCAGTACTTTGGCTAAAATGATGAGGGGACAACGGCTCTTAGGAGATGACATCTGAGCAGAGACCTTCACAAGCAAAAGGTGTAGTGACTAACGAGTCTGACAAGAGAACAAATTTTCTCCAACAGAAAACACAGACAGCAGGACAGAAAAGAATGAACAAGAGTGAAAGAGGTGGGAGACAGAACAGAGGTGAGGTAAAAAAAAGCCCTGGTGTTGACATCTCATCCAGTTCCTGTCAGTTTACAATTGCTGTTGTACAAGTAACTACAAACTAAGTAAATGAGGCTACAGTTCTAAGGTAAAAGTATATGGTGGTATTGACAGGGCTTCATTTTGGAGGCATTAGAGAATAAGTTTCATTGTCTTTCCCAACTTCTAGAAGCTTCCACATATCGGAACTTACAGGCCATCATCCACTTCTTCCCATCATCTTAGCTCCTCAGTTTTTAATCACTCTGCCTCCCTCTTAGATAGACTCTTGGGTATGTATCAGTTACAGATATCTGTGCCCGTCTTTATCTCATGTATGACTGCATATTCAAAGGTTCCAAGGAGTAAGATACCATTCCCATAATCAGATAATTTTTGTTCTAGAGAGACACAATAGCACCACCCCACTATTCTGGAAGGTAAATTGGTTCAACCTTTGTGGAGAACAGTCATGGAACTCCCCCCTCCTCCCAATGATATTGATAGTGTTCCCATGTGGTACCATGACTCAAATTCAGAGTGAACTATATCATGGTCCATTCTAGTTCTGGGGTCTATTAAAAGCTGAAGAATGAAGTACATTGGGTTGTTTTGGTTTGTTTTTTGTTTCAAAGTTCACTCTGGCTGCTCAGGTAAAGATGCTGCAGTGGAGAGGTCAGGTCATTACTAACATATATTTTCTATTTCTTTAAAGCACATTAATTGTGGGGCCAGGTGGTGGTGCACCTGGTTGAGTGCACATGTTACAATGTGCAAGGACCAGGATTCCAGCTCCTGGTCCACGCCTTCAAGGAGGAAGCTTCATGTGTGGTGAAGCAGGGCTGCAGATATCTCTCTGTTTCTCTCCCTCTCTATGTCCCCTTCCTCTCAATTTCTGGCTGTCTCTAATAAATAAATAAAGATAATATTTTTAAAGCACATTAATTTCTACCAAGCATAACATACTATTTAAGTTTTATCTTTTCAGATGTGAAGATAGAATCAGAAATGAGTTGGCTAAGCACTGAGTCATTTTTTTTTTTTCCTCCTCCAGGGTTATTGCTGGGCTCGGTGCCTGCACCATGAATCCACCGCTCCTGGAGGCCATTTTTCCCCCCTTTTGTTGCCTTTGTTGTAGCTTCGTTGTGGCTATTATTATTGCCCTTGTTGACGCAATTCGTTGTTGGATAGGACAGAGAGAAATGGAGAGAGGAGGGGAAGACAAAGAAGGGGAGAGAAAGACACCTGCAGACCTGCTTCACCGCCTGTGAAGCGACTCCCTGCAGGTGGGGAGCCGGGGGCTCGAACCGGGATCCTTACGCCGGTCCCTGCGCTTTGCACCACATGCACTTAACCCGCTGCGCCACTGCCCGACCCCCGCACTGAGTCATTTTTAATGGCATCTCTGGCACACTCAAAAGAGAAAACTAAAGTACAATATCAAAAGAATATATATATATGTATATATGTATATATATATACACACACAATATACACACACACACACACATATGCCTGAAGCCAATTATCTACACCTAAAAAGCTAGAGTGGATTAAACCCAAAGCAAGCAGAAAAAAAAAAAGTAAAATAGAATGAAAACAATGAAGTAGAAAGCAAAAAAGAAAAAGAATTTAGCAAAACTCAATGCCTATTTTTGGAAAGGATAGAGAAAAATAATGAGTTTCTGCTAGAACTTTTTAAGGAAAATGACACAGATTATCAATATCAATAATGAAAGAAAGAGCTACCAGGAAGGTAGCTCAGTGGTAGAGAGTATACGTGCAGGAGACACTAAATTCAATACCAGGAGCCACACAGGAGAAAGCGAGGCTCTGCTTCACTCTCCCCTTTGATCTCTCCCTCACAGAAGTCTAATTATTGTTTTTCATTAAAGAAAAACCATAATCACCATAGATTCAGCAGATATTGAACTTATAAAAGATTATTATGACCAACCATATGCCAATACCTTTGAAAATTTAGATAAACAGAGTATTTTTTTAAATGAAGGCGGCAACATCACTATAGATTCAGTAGCTATAATGGAATATCATGACCAATTACATGACAATAAATTTGAAAATGTAAATGGCACAATTTATCAAAACTCAGAAATAGCTAGCTACCTCTACCAGAGATTCAATTCATAGTTTAAAAGTTTAATGATTTTTACCAAACATCTAATTAGATAATATGAGCTCTTCCAGCAAAATATAAGAATCAAAAGGAAAATACTTTCCAGTTCATTTTGAGACTAGTACTATCCTGCCACCAAAGAAAGGTAAGCAATTTTCCTTTACAAGCATAATTGCAAATTCCTCAATGATATTTTAACAGATAAAATCTGGCAGTACATAAAAATTATAATATATATATCATGACTAAGGCTTTATCCTAGGAATCTATGGTTATTTAATATTTAGAAATCAACTCATAATGGGCCAGATGGTGGCACACCTGGCTAAGTACACACACTCCAGTGTGCAAGGACCAGGGTTCAAGCCCCTGGTATCCACTTGTGGGGGGGAGGCTTCACAATTGGTGAAGCAGGGTGGCAAGTGTCTCTCTGTCTCTCTCCCTCTCTATCTCTCTTCCCCCTCCATCTCTCTCTGTCTCTATCCAATAATAAATAAATAAAAATTTAAAAAAGAAATTAAGTCATAATTCATGTTAAGAAACTGAAAATGAAAAACTAGATAAAAAAATTAACAAATGTCAGCACTTAGTCATGTTTTCAAAACTCAAACTGGAAACAAACTATTTCACCCTGCTAATGGACATCTACTAAAAACAATAATAATAGAGAACTACAGTTAACATTACACAGAATGGTAAAAGCATCAGAAAAGGCAAGGGTGCACACTCTCACTACCTTTTTCACTCAACACTGTACTGAGGCCCTAACTGATACACCAGATTCAAGACCAGCATACTGGAAAAGAAGAAGCAAAACCGTTTTTATTCTTAGATGACCTGACTATGTGGAAAATCCCAAGTTTTCTACAAAAGAAAAAGAAGAAAAATAAAATAAGATTCCTAGAATTAAATAAGATGCAGATTTAACAAAGTTGTGAGATACAAAGTCACTGTGTGAAGTTTAATTGTATAAGCATATGATAGCTTCGAACTTGGAAGTATAAATTTTGAAATGCCACGTACGGTAGCATCAAAAAAAGATAAAATACTCTCATTCCTGAGGCTCCAAAGTCCCAGGTTCAATCCCCCCTGCACAACCGTAAGCCAGAGCTGAACAGTGCTCTGGTAAAATAAACAAAATAGTTAAGGAAGCATCAAAAAAGATAAAATACTTAGGCACAAGTTTCACCAGCTATGTCTAAGACAGTGGGTGTCATAGACAGCCCAGATATAACACACTTACGATCAAATAATTTTTTTAAAGAACCGAAGATAATTCAATGTTTCTTTTTAAAAATATTTTTATTTATTTTATTTTAATGAGAAAGAGTGGACAGAGGGAAAGATGGCAAGAGGGAGAGAGAGACCAGAACACTGCTCAGTTCTGGCTTATGGTGGTGCTGAGGATTAAACCTGGGACCTCAGAGCCTGAGGTTTGAAAAGGTTTTTTTTTTTAATATTTATTTATTCCCATTTGTTGCCCTTGTTGCTTTATTGTTGTAGTTATTATTGATGTCATTGTTGTTGGATAGGACAAAGACAAATAGAGAGAGGAGGGGAAGACAGAGAGGGGTAGAGAAAGACACCTGCAGACTTGCTTCACCGCCTGTGAAGTGACTCCCCTGCAGGTGGGGAGCCAGGGGCTTGAACCTGGATCCTGATACTGGTCCTTGCACTTTACGCCATGTGCACTTAACCCACTGGGCTATCACCGAACACCACTTGAAAAGGTTTTTGCATTACCATTATATTGTCTCCCAAGGCTAATAATTCAATGTTTCAAACCTTGGAACTCCCCAGACCCCATTGCTGATATGTTTTATGTGGTTTTCAGTATAAAAGCACACCTGGTTAAATCATTGGCCATTACAGATTTGAACTTAATTTCTAGTCCAGTCTTTCTCTGCTCTAGAGGTTGAGAGAGTGGAGCAAAGAGTTCTAAAGCTCTAATTCTGGTAAATTAATCTGGCAACCAAGTCCATCACAAAGGGCCTCTTCCTCAAATTAAGTCATTAGCACATAAATATCATTCTACTACTCAGGAAACTCCAGCATGAAGATTCCAGAAAAACAAATAAATAGATAAATAAAGGAAAAGAAAATCATTGCAAGACTTGTATAAAGAAAATATAAAGAATTCTATAATTCAGTAAAAAAAAATGTAAAAAAAGAGCTAAACAAAAAGCATTTCACAGACAGGGGAAAAAAAAAGATATACAGATGACAAAACAAAAAAAGCACCAGAAATGATGCACAACCTCATTAATCATCAGAAAAATATAAACAAAACCACAGTCATATATATAACGATTACACATACCCATTAGGAGATCTGAGTTGTTTTTGTTCTTTTTTTTTTTAACTGCCAGTAACAAATGCTGTGAAGATGTGAACCATCAGGACCTCTCCCCTCAACTGATGGGAAAATCAAATAGCACAGACACTCTAGAGAATGGTTGGCAGTTTTTGTTTGTTTGTTTTTTAATAAAAACAAAACACACTGGTATTTACCCAAGAGAATAAAAGCCTGTTCACAAAAGAAAAAAAAAATCTGTATGTAATTTCTCACAGAAACAGTATATAACTGCACCAAAGCAAAGGACTTTGGGGAAAGAAACCAAAGAAGAGTTCAAGCTGGAAGGGGGCGGGGGGCGACAGCGGTAGCGCAGCGGGCTAAGTGCATATAGTATGAAGCGCAGGCAGGGACGCAAGGACCCATGCAACCATCCCAGTTCAAGTCTCTTGCTCCCCACCTGCAGGGGCGTCACTTCACAAGCAGTGAAGCAGGTCTGCAGGTGTCTTTCTCTCCCTCTCTGTCTTCCCGTCCTCTCCATTTCTCTCTGTCCTATCCAATGGCAGCAAATAACAACAACAAAGAAAACAAGGAAATGGGAAAATGGCCTCCAGGAGCAGTGGATTCATAGATTCACCAAGCCCCAGTAATAATCCCAGAGGCAGGAAAAAAAAAGAAAGAAAGTTCGGGGGGGGGGGGGGCGGCTTTGGTGTTCTGGTGTCTGATGGCAGAAAAGTACATAAATTAGGGGTGGTAGTATTTTGCAGATACCCATCATGGGGAAATGACAAAAATGGACTTATGTATCAACAATTGTACTGTAAACCATTACCCCAAAATAAAACCATTTAAAGAACACAAGAAAAACAAAGTGAGCAAAAACAAAAAGATCATCAGCTGCTATACAAATTATGATACATCTACACAATAGACTACTTAGCATATAAAAATATCAACGATAACGTGAAAATCATACTACTACTAAAATCAAATTAGGGTGACTTCAATACATTAATCTAAGTGGAGAAACCATATGCAAACGTTATACTGAAGTTTAACTCGGCTGTTTGAAAAAGTTTTAGTAGTAAGAATTTCAATATATTCTTGATAGTGAGATTATGAAAATGTTCTTTTGGCTAAGTAACTGGATTGAATGTAAATATGTAATCCTAGTCACACACTTGTCCTTCTTCTTTTAGTGTTCAGACACTACATAACAAAGTGATCGGTGTTGTTTTCACCACACTGAAATGTAATTTTATGAGCTGTTATCAAGACAGGTCTTTTCTTTTGAAATTCCTATAATAGATTATAAACAATTCTTGGTAATTGATTCCTGTATCTAGAACTCTAAATTGAGTGTTTCACTGAATTATACTAGCATGTTCTTTTTTTTTTTTAAGTAAAGGTGGTTTTGCTTCTGCTTTTGGATTCTAGCAAATTGTGTTCTGACTAAAGTTCACTAAAATTATCTGCATGTTTCATGACTGTTATATGTATTGTTCAAGCAGATATGGGAGTCAGTTATGGATAAATAGGAGCAGTTGAGTGATGAAATGATCTGTTCAATATTGTTCCAGAATCTTAAACTCAGATACATTATACAGAGTATCTGTGGATGTAGTTGTGATGTAGTTGGAACACTTTTTTTTCCTGCCTTCCAGGAAGGGAGGGGTTTCTTAACTGTATCTGTGTAAAATTTTATGTACTTACACATAAAAATGTCACTCTGGTTATAGACAAATGAATCCTGTTACTAACACAACAATATCTATATAGAAGCAAAACCATCATAGTAACAGTCAAGGTTACAGATGTTTCCTATACATACACATATTTTCAGATACCATCCTCAATTCTAGGCAGACTGCAGCTTGGAATCCCCATTGTATGCTTTTTTTTTTTTTTTGTAGATTAAAACACCACTTTTGGATTCTCGATTTACACATATTTCGTTTGACTACTAAGAAATTATCACTTTGACGGTCAAAGCTCCTTGTAGGGTAATAGCTATTCAGATTATAGATAAGACAGACCTGAATTGTGCTGTCTCCCTTGTATATTCTAAAAAGTCTTTATTTAGCTATTTTAGCTTGTGTCTTACAGAAAGAGTATAGGGACCCACAAATCGCTATTGAGTTTGGGATTTTTTGCTTGTACATTTTTTCTTTTTTCAAATTAAAATTATTGTGGGGAGGGGGGCTGGGCAGTGGTCCACATGATTGAGGGCACATACTACCATATGCAAGCAACCATACCCCATCTGCAGGGGGGACGCATCATGAGCAGTAACGCAGCTCTGCAGGTGTCTTTCTCTCTCCCTCTCTATCTCTCCTCTCAATTTCTATCATATCAAATAAAATAGAAAGAAAAAAAGTGGGGGCAGGGGGGAGCAGCCAGGAGGGGTAGATTCATAGTCCTGGCACCAAGCCCCAGCGACAACCCACCAAGCCCAGTGGCAATAAAACATCTAAAAACTCATTATTTTATTTTATTCTGAGTATTGCATATAGACAGAGATCAAAAGGGAACATAGAAATAGAAATAGAAATAGAAATAGAAATAGAAATAGAAATAGAAATAGAAATAGAAATAGAAGGGACCAGGTGGTGGTGCACAGTGTAAAACATACACATTATAGTGCGAAAGGACCCAGATTCAAGCCCCTAGACCCCACCTGCAGGGAAAAAGCTTCACGAGTGGTGAAGCAGGGCTGCAGGTGTCTCTATGTTTCTTTCCCTCTCTATTTCCCCCTCCTCAATTTCTGGATCTATCCAATAATAAATAAATAAAGAAGCCAGGTGGTACACCTGGCTAACGAGCATTCACATTACAGTGCACAAGGACCCAGGTTCAAGCCCCTGGTCCCCACCTACAGGGAGAAAGCTTCATGAGTGATGAAGCAGGGCTGCAGTTGTCTCTCTGCCTCTTTCCCTCTCTATCTCTCCTCTATCTCCCCCTCCTCTCTCAATTTCTTTCTGTCTCTATGCAACAATAAATAAATACATGATTTAAAAAAGAGTTTAGTAAATAAATAAAAAGAAAATAAATAGAGACAGAAAGAGAAAGAAAGACACCTGCAGCACTATTTCACCTCTGGTGAAGCTTTCCCCCTGCAGGTGGGGGCCAAGGACTTGAACCAGCATCCCTTGGCACTGTGACATGTGTTCTCCACCAGGTGTGCCACAGCCCTGCCGATAAAAGGATCTTTTTCATTATGTTATGACTTACAACAAAAAGTTACAATTTTAAGCATATAATTAATTTTTTGGCTGATGTTTAACCCATGGCTGGGTTGATACAGAGCATATTCATCACTTAAAAAGCTTTTTGTGCGGCCTGGGAGACAGCGCAGTGGGTAAAGCATCGGACTCTCAAGCATGAGGTCCTGAGTTCTATCCCCGGCAGCACATGTGCATGAGTGATGTCTGGTTCTTTCTCTGTCCTCCTATCTTTCTCATTAATAAATTAAAAATCTTTAAAAGGAAAAAGCTTTTTGTTGTCCATCTGCACAGTCCTACTCAGATTCTTTAAGCTCCTGATCTGCTTGTCTTCTAAATTTTTTTTTTCTGGGAATCAAACCCAGGGCCCCCCATGTACAAAATATCCACTTTACCAGTGAACTATGTCTGTGGGCTATGATCTCTTATAAATAGAATCCTCCTCAGGCCGTTCTCCCAGACCCTGCTAGTCTGTTTGGCTTCTGACTTAGGTTTATTTTTTCGACATCTTTTTTCTGATAAGCTAGAAAAACAGCTAATCACACCTTAAAAGTGAGCCCTCATCTTATTAGAAGTTGGAATTGAGGGGTATGGAATTCTGGCTTTCCCTCTGCAGGTGGAGACTATGGGGAATTGTGCCCCTCTTATCCATTAGTCCTGTCAATCATTATTAAATAATAATAAAAAAAGGGTTGGATGAGTAATTTTTGACTTCTCATTTAAATGTTATTCTCAATTAAATGTTGAAATGGTAATCACATTAAATTTACATGTCAGACTGAATTTTAGTTTTTTAAAGTATAAAACATACAAAATACACCAAAAAATAAAGAATTTCATTATATAGATGCATAAATATATATATAAATATACAAATATACAAATGAGGGGTTGAGCACATGTTACAATGTGCAAGGACCCAGGTTAGAGCCCCCAGCCCCCACCTGAGGGGGGAAAGCTTTGCAAGTGGTGAAGCAGTGTTGCAGGTGTCTGTCTCTCTCCCTGTCACCCCTTTCTCTCTCAATTTCTGGCTGTCTATGCAATAAATAAAGATAATAAAAACTTTTTTGGGGAGTCAGGCGGTGCCACAGCGGGTTAAGCGCAGGTGGCACAGGGCGCAAGGACCGACGTAAGGATCCCGGTTCGAGCCCCTGACTCCCCACCTGCAGGAGAGTCGCTTCACAGGTGGTGAAGCAGGTCTGCAGGTGTCTGTCTTTCTTTCCCCCTCTCTGTCTTCCCCTCCTCTCTCCATTTCTCTTTGTCCTTTCCAACAACAATGACATCAGTAATAATAAATAAAACAAGAAAACAAGGGCAACAAAAGGGAATAAATTTTAAAAAAACATTTTTTAAAAAAGATCTTCGCGAACCCTTACAGAACTATTGAAAGTGACACGTTATGAAACTAGAGAAAGAGCTTGACACATCACAGAAGTCCCTGAAAAACTACCAGCTAATCACAGCATATTTTAAAGCCTGATTAATTTTAACAAATATGTTATGAAATTATGTGCTGCTTTATTAATATAAAAATGATACTCAAAAAATAATGAGAAGAAGCCATCCTCAAAAAAACTGGAAGAAGTTTCAGTGCTGTAGTGTCTTTCCCATGTTCTTTCTGTCTCTATCAGAAAAAGTCAGCCTCGAGGGGGTAAAGCCCTAACAATGACAAAACAAACATACAAACAAAGCCCAAGAAGACCATTTTCTAAGTTTTCAACTTTTAGAACCAAACAAAACACTACTGGATTACAGATATGAGAGAAACCTTTGTAGGAACAGAAAGGAAAGGGGGGGGGGGGGAACGGGGGTGGATGGGAGTGGGTGGTGAGGAAAGGGATTAAAAAGAGGAATGAAGGAATGAGTTCCAACAGGGAGGTGAGAGCTTGTTACCAGGGGTCAACATCTATCTGTAAACCATTACTTCCCCCAGTAAGATGTTCAAAAGAAGAAAAAGGAATATAATTGTTCTAGTTTGTATACAAATATTTGCAGATGTAAGAATATGCTCCTAAAATGAATGAGTAAGTAAATAGATCAATAAAAGCTTTTAGAAAGGAAAATTAGCACTGCTGAGAAGCAAAATAAATGGGCTGCAAGAGTTGACAAAACGAATTCTGCCAGTAATTACTAACAGAAAGCCAAGCTGATGATCACTGACACTTAAAATCGTATTCTGCTCTCACAGTATCATAGTCATGCCTCAAAGATTCAAATAATTGGAGACCCTAAAGCTCCCCAAGCTGCTCTGCAACTCCCCAGCAAGCGCCCCCCCCAAACACATACCAAGTGGTACTTAGATGATATTAACACAGTGACCTTATAGTCATCAGTAAGGACATTACATTAGTCACGTTTACCTAGTCCTAAAATCACAGCTGGAAGGATTCTAATTCTCTTACTGTATGCTTCTCATGATTTTTCAATTAACATATAAAACACTTATAAAAACAAATGGGAGATAACATTGATTGTCTATTGCACTGTGCATTACTCCAAAGTCAGACGACCTGACCCTAGCAGATACTGTTACTCAAGTTTGACAGAAGCCTATACACCATAACATCATGACCCAAACAGCTGAGGATAATAATCCTATATACTGAATACCAAATTGGAATTAAAACTAATCTCCACAGTTACTCACTACTATGCCAAATGCCAACACACAAAGGATGCACACTAAATGTTCCTAAATACCATAAAATTCTATAATGTTTACAGTGAAAGACACAGTAATCAGAAGCTAGAAAACTGAAGGTCTTTAAGAGTGAAACTGAAGAAATAACCACAATTAAGACATCTCAAAAATCAGTCTGCTTAGACATAACTCTCCAGATAAGTTCACAGCATCATTCTGGCTATAATTGTAGTGCTCAGTCACTAAGTTTAGCAACTAAAATATGGGAGGCAGATGCCTCAAATGTTTGCAAAATTCAAAAGGATAAACTTATTTATACTTTTGCTGCGGAAAAAAAAAGTAATTTACACTTCTTTCAATTCCTACCTTCATTTGCATAACAGAAAATTACTAATGATACTGCATGGTATTAGCATTGTCTATACAAGATGAAGAATTCAATTTCATGGTTTAGAAATACAGATGGGAGTCGGGCAGTAGCACAGCAGGTTAAGCACATGTGGCGCCAAGCCCAGGGACTGGAATAAGGGTCCTGGTTCGAGTCCCCGGCTCCCCACCTGCAGGGGAGTCGTTTCACAGGCAGTGAAGCAGGTCTGCAGGTGTCTGTCTATCTTTCTCTCCCCCTCTCTGTCTTCCCCTCCTCTCTCCATTTCTCTCTGTTCTATCCAACAACGACAACAATAATAATAACTACAACAATAAAACAACAAGGGAAACAAAAGGGAATAAATAAATAAATAATGTCTTTTAAAAAAAAGAAATACAAATGTGGGAAACACAAAATAATCTAGCTTCTAATAATACAGTAAAAACAAGGGGGAAAAAGACATGTCTTGTTTTTTTGATGTCAATATCAACTTAAAAATGGAATCAGTGTACATATATGGAACTGGATCCTATATTAAATACCAATCCTTAATGCTACCTTTCATAAATACTATTCACATTAGACAAACATTTTAATGTCCCAAATTGTTTTTTCAATGTCCAAAACAATCTACATGTTGTGCAAGTTTTTTACAAATAACACTGACAAGGTTGGAAAACAAAAAGAAAGAAAGAAAGAAAGAAAGAAAGAAAGAAAGAAAGAAAGAAAGAAAGAAAGAGGGAGGGAGGGAGGGAGGGAGGGAGGGAGGAAGGAAGGAAGGAAGGGAGGAAGGAATGGAAGAGAGAAAAAAGAAAAATAGAAAGACAGAAAAAGAGAGAGAGAGAGAAAGGAAGGAAGGAAGAAGGGAGGGAAAACAAAAATTGTTGGTGATGAATTCAAAACCACAAAGACATTTAAATGAAAAATGAATTAATTGGTACTGAGAAAAAAAATTAGACTCCAGTTTTCTTTCATAATAAAATGAATTTACATACCAGCACAGAAAATCCCTGGGACTTCACTTCTGACTATTATGGTCCGAACTTTCTTATCAGATTTTAAACCATCCACAGTTTTTGATAGCTAAACAGAAAATAGAAGGGTAAAATGGAAAAAGAGAAAAGAAATCAGTTTCAAGTTGATGTCAATATTGTATCTTAATGTTAGAAGCAAACAGTTCAGTCTTTACACTCACCATTTTTATAAGATTTTTACTGATAGAATTTTTTGCATGAGCTCTGTTTATTCCAAGCACCACAATACCTAGATTAAAAAGAAGAAAGAAAGAGAAAGAGAGAGAGAAAAGAAAGCACTTGCATTAGTTGAGTTTATCAGGCCATAAGCCCTCACAATCACAGCTGATTAACTGGGGGGAGGCAATATCTAAGCATCTTTGACAGTCACAAAAACACCTCTTATCCTTATTTGTGTGTTTATTATCATTTTCACGATGAGCTTTTTAAAAAAGCGATGGTGTTTGTAACATATTTGTTCAATCCATCCAGTATCTTTTAACTTTAAAAACATTTTTATCGATTAAACATTAGTTTACACATACAAAATTTTAAGTCTATACTCTCACACCAATAAGTACAACTGTGTATACAACTCACTGTACGCACCAGCTAAGTTCCTGTACCATCATACCAACTGGAAGTGGAACTTCCCACCTGTCCCTCCCTCTCCACCCCCTTCCCTCTTCCACCTGGTATTTTATATTCACTATTTTGCCTTTTAGAGAAGAATTTGATGGCATAGTGTCACTCTCAATTGATCTCTTCTGAAGCACCAAGGTAATCTGTCACACTAAATTTTATATCACCAAGCAATACGAGTGGAAAGGCCACCCTTATTTGTGGGGTGGGGAAAAAAGTCAGTTTTAGAATATTACTTAAAATGTGGTTTTATCACCTTCAAGTACATACAGGATAACTAGCAAGGCTTTTCTGTAGGCTCCTATCAGTTATTTCTCTAGCATACCTGGTGTTAAAAGTCACATTCTCTCTCTCTCTCTCTCTCTCTCTCTCTCTCATACCTGGTGTTAAAGCTCACATTCTTTCCCTCTCTCTCTCTCTCTCACCTGGTGTTAAAACTCTCTCTCGCACACGCACACGCACACACTTTTTAATATTAGCATCCCAAATTTCTCTCCTGAGTTCTGTCCACACATTTCACCTAGAGAACCTCTTCTTCAGTTAACAAGAATTCAAACTCAGTCTACAGAAATCAAGTTAGTTCTCTCTCCCACAAAGTCCATAAGCCAATCCTACCATTTCTAATGTTATAATAAACAGTCACACAAAGTTCCCTAACACAACTGCTGCAAAAGTTCAATTTTTAAAAAGCAACTCTGGGGGTCGGGCTGTAGCACAACAGGTTAAGCGCACATGGCACGAAACTCGAGGACAGGCTTAAGTTCTAGCCCCGGCCCCCCACCCCACTTGCAGGGTGGTTGCTTCACAAGCAGTGAAGCAGGTCTGCAGGTGTCTATCTTCTCTCCCCCTCTCTGTCTTCCCCTCCTCTCTCCATTTCTCTCTGTTCTGTCCAGCAACAATAATAATAATCACAACAATGATAAAAACAACAAGGGCAACAAGAAAGGAAAATAAATAAATATTTTTAAAAGCAACCCCATGCATAAAATTCTACCCCTCCTAAAAAAAAAATCCTTAAATTATTGATCTCTAAAATATCTCATTTTAAAGATGTTAACTTAATATGAAAGTGCTATTCAACCTGCCATAGATTTGAGGACAATAGATCTCCCAAGTAGGCACATACCAGAAATACCTTCCACCCGGCTGGAGTTGGGGCTGGTGGGTCTGAATCTATTAACATTATTAGATTAAAACGAAGGTGAGATGTATACGTGCCTTCCTAGGTGAAAAAAAACATGTGCAAACCCATTTTTCAAAGATAGACTTCAGTTTAAAACAGAATAAACTGGGACAGGGCAGTGGCACACCCAATAGAGTTCAAGGGCCTGGTTCCAAATGTTTCACAAGCAGTGAAGCCATGTCTCTCTTTCTCTCTCCCTCTCTAGCTCCCCCTTCCTTTTCAATTTATGTCTCTAACCAAATAATAATAATAACAGTAAAAATAATACGAATCTACGAGGAGTAATCGATTCATAATGTAGGCACCAAGCCCCTGCAATAACCCTGATGGTAATTAAAAAGAAAAAAAAAAAAAAAGTAGAGTAAGTTTACCACAATTCTAAGTGATTTCACTATGTAGAAAATTGTAAAGAGCTCTGGTATCTAAAACAGATTCTACATTAAAGAGCTGAAGGACTTTTTGTGGTTTCCAATATTAATGGTAACACACTTAACTCCCAGAAACTCCCTAGCACTTTATTAACTCACAGAAGCCCCACAGATACCCAAAGCATTGGTAATATCATTATACTTATCAAATAATGACATGAACTTGAAACAGGGAAGATCTATACTAAATTGCTCAAGCTTGTTTCCTCATGAAAACAAATCAAGTGGCTAAGAGTAGAGGTGTTCAGTCATTCAAATGTACTGAAAACACATGAGGGTACTCAAGTACAGAAGAGCTAGAGTCACAGAAAAGTAAATAAAATAAGCACAGAAATGGACAAGTCAAAAATGTCTCACATGATATTAACGGCGCTACACTAATTTGACAACATAGTGATTATGTAAAAGACATTCCTGCCTGAGGCTCCTAAGGTCCCAGATTCAATCCTTGGCAACACCATAAGACAGAGATAAAGTCTCTCCTTCACTTTTTCTGTGTCTCTCATAAAATAAACCAATAAATGTTTTTGGTTTTGTTTTTGTTTTTAAGATTAAGTTTTACCTCTCTAGAAAACAGCACAATATTCCACATGGGTTTTCTTACACATGTCTTAGAATACCATATATTACTCTTTGCACTCTTTTATCTCTGCATCAACTATATTTTCTAATCACATTTCAGAGCATGTGGAGAGTTTGGTGATAGTTTATATAATCTTTTCTTGACAAATTTCTAAAATGTTAATAACATGTGGTAAGTGGTTATCACCAACATTTTAAGATGATGAGTTGTTAAGCAGAAATATTGACAGCTGCATTTGTCTGCTCTAGTGTTAAATGTTACATTTCTTTCTCTTGCCGTTTTACTTGATTAGGACTTCAAGTCTAAGACAGACTATCAACAAGGCTCACAAGTTTCCTAGTAACTCACTGCCTTCAATAAAAATTACTTTAACATTTTACCATCTAGTGCAATGTTATAGGTTTTTATGAGAAGAAATAGCTGTGAAAATTTATTTCTATATTCAAACGTTCATTTTAACATTATTCAGGCCACAATGTAGAAACTACATTAGAATAAACAAGATTACACTAAGAAACTACAGACCAATATCCCTTACAGACGACAGCTGCAAAAATCCTCAACAAAATACTAGCAAATCAAACCTAGCAACATAGTAACAGGATTGTATATCATAATCAAAGGGATTTATCCCAGAAATGAAAGGAATTGTCCAACATATAAAAAATCAATCATAGTAATATCCTAAATCTACAAAAGAAAAGGGAAAAAATCCAACACAACTGAATTGAAAAAAAAAAAAAAAAAAACCTCAACAAAACTAATAATGGAAGGGAACTTCCTCAATCTGGTAATGGGCATTTAGAAAAAGCCCAAAACTAATCACATACACAGTGGTGAAACACTGAAAATATCCCCCTAAAATAGGAAATAAGATAAGATATGTACTTTCACCAATGTATTAGAAATTCTAGTTTAGAGGATTAGGCAAGAAAAAGAAATAAAGGCATAGAGATGGGAGGAGGAGTAAAACTAGATTCTATATAAGGAAAATCCTAGTCATCATCATCAAGAGTTAATAAACGAATTCAGAAATACAGCACCAAATAAGCAATAAAAAAAAAAAAATGTAGGAGGGGAAGGTGGCTCAGTAGGCAGAGCAAATGCCTTCCAAGCATGAAGTCCTCTGTCCAGTCCCTGACACCATATAAGAGCAGCAAAGACAAGGACAAATTGAATTTCATGGGTGGTACAGCAGTGCTTTTGGTGTTTCTTCTTTGGGCCAGGTTGGCATGTGCACAACCCAGGATCAAGTGAACAACTCGGGATAAACTGAATCTTCAGTGTTGTGGTTTCTTCTATACATGCCTACACACACACACACACATACACACACACACACACACACACATATGAGAGAGAGATAAATTCTAGATATAGAGAGAGAGTTCTCACCAGGGAGGTGATTCAGCAGCAGAGCACATATGAAGTCGTGGGTATGATCCCAATACTGCTTTATTATGCAAAAAAGTCAGTTATTTCTATACATTATCAATGGAAGTCCAAAATGAAATTATGAAAATAGTTCAGTTGGCAATATCAAAGAGTAGAATATTTGGGATTGAATTTAATCAAGAAAGTTCAAAAAACAATGCACAAGGGGCCGGGTAGTGGCGCAACTGGTTGTGCGCACGTATTACAATGCACAAGGACGTGGGTTCGAGCCCCCGGTCCCCATCTGCAGGGGGAAAGCTTTGTGAATGGTGAAGAAGTACTGCAGGTGTCTCTCTTTTTCTCTCCCTTTCTATCATCCCTTTCCCTCTTGATTTCTGATTGTCCTGATCCAATAAATAAAAATTTAAAAAATTAAAAAATTGGTGGTCTGGGAGGTGGCGCAGTGGATAAAGCATTGGACTCTTAAGCGTGAGATCCTGAGTTCAATCCCTGGCAACACATGTGCCAGAGTGATGGCTGGTTCTTTCTTTCTCCTCCTATCTTTCTCATTAAAAAATAAATAAAATCTTTTATAAAAAATTAAAAATTTTAAAAAATGTACAAAAATTACAAAACATAATTGAAAGAAATCAAGGCAGATCTAAATAGGTGACAGTACTTCCCAAGTTGCTCTAGGTGATTAAATTTCTAACTACCTTTATTGCAGAAAGTATGATAATGAATCTTACTGCTAAAAACAACACTGCAAAAGAATTCAGCTGGTAGCACAGCTATATGGGTACTGTACAGCAAACCCTAACAAAAGGACTTTTCAAAGTTAACCCAATTACCAAATAATGTGATGATAACATTAACTATCGATTGTCTTTTTGAACCCTAAGACAGAAGGAACCTCACATCTCCACTATAGAGCCTCTACTTCCCCCAGTCCTTGAACCCTTGGATAGGGCCCACTCCCAATCCATATCAAATAATATTGCATCTACTGATCACAACCTAATCAACGCAACGATTGCCACCTCAACATGCTTCACTTCAGACTGTGTCCAGAGACTTCACATGTGGAATGACAACCCTTCAGCTTCATTACTCGGGTGAGACCTTTCCTTTCATAGTATACTCTAATTCCATCTCAGGTGGTTCACTTTTTTTTTTTAATTTAAGAAAGTATTAATTAACAAAACCATAGGGTAGGAGGGATACAATTCCACACAATTCCCACCACCCATTCTCCATATCCCACCCCCTCCCCTGATAGTTTTCCCATTCTCTATCCCTCTGGGAGCATGGACCCAGGGTCATTGTGGGTTGCAGAAGGTAGAAGGTCTGGCTTCTGTAATTCTAACAAAGTCCCAAAACCTAGATATACACCAGTTTCTGTGAGAGAGAGCATATGTTCAAACATATCCATAAACTACTGCAAAATATATACCTGAAAGCAGAAGTACACTAGAGTTTACAGTGAGTATCCCCCTAACACTTCCTCTCCACTATTCCAAGCTTTGGGTCCATGATTCCTCAACAATTTGTTTGGCTTTGTATGTTAACTCTCTTTTCAGCCACCAGATTCCAGATGCCATCAGGATGCCGGCCAGGCTTCCCTGGACTGAAGACCCCACCAATGTGTCCTGGAGCTCCACTTCCCCAGAGACCCACCCTACTAGGGAAAGAGAGAGGCAGACTGGGAGTATGGACCGACCAGTCAACACCCATGTTTAGCGGGGAATCAATTACAGAAGCCAGACCTTCCACCTTCTACAACCCACAACGACCCTGGGTCCATGCTCCCATAGGGCTAGAGAGTGGGGAAGCTATCAGGAGAGGGGGTGGGATATGGAGATTGGGTGGTGGGAATTGTGTGGAGTTGTACCCCTCCTACCCTATGGTTTTATTAATTTATCCTTTCTTAAATAAATAAAAAGAAATCAGCTGGAAGATTTAGTTGGAGGATAGTCGGAATATTTCATGAGACCAAAAATTATTACAATGCTATAGTAACCAAACTGTGTGGTACTGGTGTGCAGACAGACATACAAATTAGCAGAATTGAACCAAGAGTCCAGAAATAATACGGAGGGGACAAGAAAGAGTACCATGAAAGCTTGGTTGATAACAGTACACAATTTACAGTATGTGAGGCTCTAGGTTCAATCTCTAGCACCAAGAACAGTAACAACAGAACTTCATGGATGGTGTAGTAGTGTTAGTATCTCTCCCTCTCCCTCTTTTCTCTGTCACTTTCTCTTCTTCCCCAATATCTCCCATTATATAGAGTAATAGCACTGAGGCAGGGCTCAGTGGTCCACCCATCGGTATCATGTGTACATGCAAAGGCCTTCAATTCATTCCCCAACATGACTTTAAAAGAGAAGGGGGAGGGGAAGGAGAAAGGAAGGGGGAGGGGAGGACGCAGCAGAGTAGCCTGGGAGATGGTACAATGGGTAAAGAGTTGAACTGGGCAGACATGGAAGTTCTGAACTCAATCCCTGAATTCATGCGCCAGATTCGTGAAACTCTGATTCATGCTCTCTGTCTCTTTTTCTCTCATGCTCATTAATAAAATGAAAAATAGAAGAAGAAGAAATTAAACTTGGATTTATTAACAATACGGTCTCAACAAAGATGTCAAGATTTGTGAAGGAGCAGCCCTTTCAGCTACAGTGTTGGCACAACTGCATATTCATCCCCAAAGAATGGAAACAGATCCTTTAGTCACACAGGATATTAAAATGATCTCAAAATGAATCAAAGACCAAATGGTTAAACCTAAAACTGTAACACTCCTAGAATGAAAGATTTTATGACCTTGGATTAGACAGTGGTGTTTTAAATGTGACAACTAAAGCAAAACAAGTAAGACTGCAACGAAATTGAAAAATAATCCACAGAATAGAAAAAAAAATTGCAAGTCATATGTTGGTTTGTCAGAAAATTCATGACGTGTTTTTCTATGCAAACAGTCTGAAGTGAAGCATGCTGAGGTGGTACTCGTTGCATTGATTAGGTTGGGGTCGGCAGATGCAATATCATTTGGTATGACTTGAGAGAAGCATGCAGGAATGTGAGCCCCACCCCAGAGGTTCTAGGACTAGGGGAAATATAGACTCTATAGTGGAAGCGGGAGGTTCCTACTGTCTTAGGTCCTGGAGCTCCACTTCCCCAGAGCCCTTCCCCACTAGAAAAAGAGACAGTCAGGCTGAGAGTATGGATCGACCTGTCAACACCCATGTTCAGCAGGGAAGCAATTACAGAAGCCAGACCTTCCACCTTCTGCATCCCACAATGACCTTAGGTCCATACTCCCAGAGGGATAAAGAACAGGAAAGCTATCAGGGGAGGGGATGAGATACGGAGTTCTGGTGGTGGGAATTGTGTGAAGCTGTACCCCTCTTATCCTATGGTTTAGTCAATGTTTCCTTTTTATAAATAAAACTTTTTTAAAAAAATGGGTCAAATTGCAAGGAAAATTAGACTAAGGAAAATAAGACTAGAAAATGTGCTATCACAGGGGCCTAGTGGTGGCGCACCTGGTTGAGCACACATATTACAATGCACAAGGATGGAGGTTTGAGCCCCATGAAGCAGTGTTGCAGGTGTCTGTCTGTCTCTCTCCCTCTCTTATCACCCCCTTCCCTCTTGATTTCTGGCTGTCTCTAACCTATAAGGAAAAAGAAAAAGAGAAGAAGAAATGTGCTCTGACAATGCCAGCTCCAAAACTTCTACCAGCACTTTTCAGATCCAGCAGGGAGAAAATCAGTCAAGAGAAAAGTTGAACTGAGCACCACCATCAATAAACTAGACAAAACTGAATACTGACTACTTGATCCAATAAGTAACAAAATTAACATTCTTTTTTAATTGACATGACAGCGTCACCAAGAAAGGTCATACTCTTGGGAGTCGGGCCGTAGGGCAGCGGGTTAAGTGCACTTGGCACAAAGTGCAAGGATCAGCCTAAGGATCCCGGTTTGCCCGGCTCCGTCACAGGCGGTGAAGCAGGTCTGCAGGTGTCTGTCTTTCTCTCCCCCTCTGTCTTCCCCTCCTCTCTCCATTTCTCTCTGTCCTATCCAACAATGACGACATCAATAACAACAACAGTAACTACAACAACAATAAAAAAAAAACAAGGGCAACAAAAGGGAAAGTTAAAAAAATTTTTTTAATCTTCAAAAAAAAAAAAGATCATATTCTGAGTGCATAACACCTCAGCAAATTTTAAAGGGCAGAAATCAGACTGAAGAACGTTCTGACACCTTCGTGGAAATAAGCTAGAAATCAGAGGAAGACAGCTGGAAAATCCCAAAATACTTACACAGTAAATAAGATACTTCTAAATAACACAAAGGTCAAAGAAGACTCAAGAGAAACTTTAAATATTTCTAACTAACTGAAAAATGAAAATACAACTCTTCAAAATTTGTGGAGTATAGAAAAAGCAGTGCTTAGAGGAAAATTTGCAGCAGTAGGAAAAAAATGTGATAACCTAAGTTCCCACCTTAAAAGACTAGTAAAAGAGTAGGAGTTTAATAGAGGAGGAAACACAATAAAGATTAAAGGCGATCAAGGAAATTGAATACAAGGAATTGATACAGAAAAATAAGCCAAATGGAAGCTGATTCATCAAAAAGATCAGGAACCAATAAGTCTTAACCAGTTTAATCATGAAAAAAAGAGAATGAAAACAGAGAAAAGAGATGAAACTCATATCACTAATACAAAAACTTTTTTAAAAAGGGGTGGATGAGAAAAGAATCAACCAAGTTGAAAGTTTATTCTTTGAAAAGAAAACTGGTATGTCTAACCAGGCTAACTATGAAAAAAAAAAAAGAAAACAGAGAAGAAATAGAACACAAATTGCTATTAATAAGGGGCCAGGCGATAACGCACATGGTGCAAAGCACAAGGACCAGCCGAAGGATCCCGGTTCAAGCACCCAGCCCCCCACCTGCAGGGGAGTCACTTCACAGGCGGTGAAGCAGGTCTGCAGGTGTCTGTCTCTCCCTCTTTCTGTCTTCCCCTCCTCTCTCCATTTTTCTCTGTCCTATCCAACAACAATATCAGTAACAACAACAATAATAACTACAACAATAAAAACAAGGGCAACAAAAGGAATATTTTTAAAAAGAGAAAATTATTATTATTCATATTATTAAAGAAGTCTTTGTTCACAAATTTGATAACTTGGATAAAATGCATTAGTTCCTGGAAAGACATAATATACTTAGAAAGACAATATATTCCCCTCCTCTCTCAGTTTCTCTCTGTCCTATCCTATCCAACAGCAACAACAACAATAATTCACAAAAACTAACAATGGTAACTCACAAAAACTAACCTGTGCCATGGTCTGGGAGGTGGTGCAGTGGATAAAGCACTGGACTCTCAAGCATGAGGTTCTGAGTTCAATCTCTGGCAGCACATGTACCAGAGTGATATCTAGTTCGTTTTTTCTTCCTCTTTCTTTCCTACTATCTTCATGAACAAATAAATAAAATCTTTTTAAAAATTAACCTGTGGGGGGCTGGGCGGTATCGCAGTGGGTTAAGCACACGTGGCACAAAGCACAAGGACCAGCATAAGGATCTGGGTTCGAGCCCCTGGCTCCCCACCTACAGGGGGGTCGCTTCACAGGCGGTGACTAGCAGGTCTGCAGATGTCTATCTTTCTCTCCCCCTCTGTCTTCCCCTCCCCTCTCGATTTCCCTCTGTCCTGTCCAACAACAACGACAACAATAATAGTAACACCACCACCAATAAACAAGGGTAACAAAACGGGGGGGGGGGGAATGGCCTCCAGGAGTGGTGGATTCGTGGTGCAGGTACCGAGCCCCAGCGATAACCCTGGAGGCAAAAAAATAAAAATAATAAAAATAAAAACTAACCTGTACCTATAGCTCATAAAATGAATGAGTTTTCAAAACAAAACGCTGGCCTCACAGATTAACTCTACAAAACTGTAGCATAACTTCTGATAATTTTCTTTTTTTTTTTTTGTAATGCCTGGCTTTATCTTTTACTGAATGGTATCCACTCAGTAAAGACACTGCTAAGCACCTAACGTTATAATAAATGCACCGATGCTCCTTTGTTTGAGATTTCTCGGCTGATTTCAAGAACAAACCACTTGCTTTCTCTCTTCCCTTCCTTTAAATTCCCATGCTAATATTTTAAATTCCACCTCTTTATTTTCAGTTCACCAATAAAGAGGAGACGGGGAGATGGGGGGAGCGCACTGGGTTGAGCGCACAGAGTGTGAAGAGCAAGGATCCTGGTTTGAGCCCCCAGCTCCCCACCTGCAGGGGGAGGGTGAAGCACGTCTGCAGGTGTCTATCTTTCTCTCCCCCTTTCTGTCTTCTCCTCCTCTCTCAATTTCTCTCTGTCCTATCCAACAGCAACAACAATAATAGCGACGACAACATCGGAAAAGATAGCCTCCAGGAACAGTGGATTTGTAGTGCAGGCATGGAGCCCCAGCAATAACCCTGGAGACAAAAAAAAAAGAAAACCACCCTCTGCCTCCACATCAATTCCAATAAAAGCATAACCTCAGTCAGCTACCCCAAACTTGCTACGTGGTCTCAGATGTGTTGTGCAGTTTTTAAATCTTATTAGTAACAAATCTTTGCTTGTTTTTTTTCAAGTTTCCTTGTAGTGATTGCTATATGGCATCTCACAACTATAATATCCACAAGTCAGTACAACCAAAACAGCAGTTGTTGGTAAGATAAAACTGACACAAAGAAAAAAAAAATCTAATTTCTCTACACTCTTCTCCAGGAAAACAGAAGCACTCTACTCTGAGGTCAGCATTGCCCTCTTACCCAAGGTCAGAGGCATAGAAAACTAAAGACCCCTATCCATCACTTACCACAGTAAATCCCACAATTCATAAACAGAATTTATAAAAAATAAATTGGATTTATTATCCATATATGCAAGGCTAGTTTAATACTTAAAAATCAATGAATCCATGACACTATAGTGAAATAATCAAAACTTTGTGCAACCCTGCTCCCTGTCCTTCCAGTCCAAATTTAACCAGACTCTCTAGACTTAAAAAGGGAAAAAGAGAAGAACAAGAAGAAGAATGAGAGGGGGAGGGGAAGAGGAAGAAGAAGAGGAGTAAAAGGAAAGGGGAGGAGGAGGAGCAAGGGGAAATAAAGAGAGGAGAGAAAGGGGAGAGAGGGGTGTTGTTTTCAAGTCAGTAAATCTTTTCTATTCAGCTGTTCCTGTAACTTTTGACATATATATATATGTCAATATATATAGTCATATATATATATCCCAATATATATGCATACATATGTATATATATGCATATATATATGCATTTATTGGGATATATATATATATCCCAATAAATGCAGAAAAAGTATTTGGCAAAATTCACATGATTAAAAACACTTATAAGCAGATGGAAGTTTCAACGAATAAAGGAAAATCCAATAATGCTATCTTCTCAAAAGTAGAGCAAGGAAGTCTATCTCTTTCTGATATCTTTAACACTGTACTGTAAGGCACAATCTGGGAGAATAAATGAAAGAATGAAATAAAAGCTATCCAGATTGGAAAAGAAAAAGCAAAAATTACTTCTACTTGCTGATAACATCTTGTATTTAGAAAATATCAAAAAAAAAAGTGACTCAAAAAAGAAAAAACAACTATGAGAACAAATAATTAAGTTAAGGGCCGTT